>NC_056728.1:141393041-141490541 GCF_019279795.1 Protopterus annectens
TTCATGAATGTTTCTTTACTCAGCCACCCATTCACGAAAACTCTCACTCTATCATTTTGATATTCTGATATACAGACTTTCCTAGTTCTATTACCTGTTCCATACTTCTCCATAACATCTAACATCCCACAAAGCATCATGTCCTACTGTATCAAATGCCTTGCTAATATCACCTACCATAAGTTTGACATCCTCCCTTTTACTTCTAATATCACCCAAGGTTTCACTCCCAACCAATAACAATTCTTGACATCCCTTCCCTTTCATGCTGTATATACTTTCTTCCATACTATTCCTCATCCTGCCTTCCATTCTCCTCTGTATTATTCTCATACAAATTGTAATCTGCGCTATTTACTGTGATGGGTTTCCGTTTTTTATTTCATTCTTCTCATCTTCCTTCCATATACATTTTAACATCCAGCTACATAACTCTTCATAAACAAACCCTTCCTCCAACCTTTCATTCAGTACATTTACAAAATACTCTGACAGTCTATTCATCTGCGTCTGATACTGACACTCCATTCATTTTCCTAAGTACTTAATCGAATTCACTAATAGAAAGTTCTTTTTCAAATTCTTCATTAACTCATTCTAGATTTTTGTACTTTCTTTTTACTTTTATACCTATTTCTAGATGCTGCATTTCACTACTCATAACTTGTTCTTGTGTTATTTTTACTTCTCCTTTTACAATTTTCATTTGTCACTATACTAATATCCTCCTTTACTATTTTACCCAAATACGCAGATGCCACCTCCCTTCTCCCTTTTAAATAAAATCTCTGCTAAACAGTAGTGCCTTATTTTTTTCTTGATTTCTTTTATATGTTTCTTTTTACATAACACTCTCTTGTATTATTCTCTGAACTCTCTAATACATTTCTATATACTTTCCCATACTTTACTTTCTCTCCCTTTCTTCACTTTTCATACTTCTTTTTAAATTCAGTTCACCATTCAGACCGTTTGTTATCATCATCTGTGTATGTCATAAAACTACTGGAATCACCACTTCCATTTACATTACATATGTATCATATTTCATTACATGAATCTTCCATAACTACAGTATTTCCCACTCTGCTAACTAAAGAATTTCCTACTCTGCAATTTCATCCCATAATTTCTCATTTGTTCTTTTTATTCCCTTTCATATTTTAATATGCTCCCTTTACTCCATCACCTCTATCCATACTCTTACCTGTCACAACAGTAATGCCATCTGCTACCTGTAAGCCTTCTGTTAATACAAAATAATCAGTTTAAGATCCAAGTGCCCCCTTTTGTAAGTCCACTGACTTTTGTTCCACACAGCTAAATTATTAGATTGTATCACGTTCTATATATATTTTTTTACATTTTTTCATTTATTTTTACATTTTCCCTTAAATCACATAGTCTAATATTTGATGTAACACATTTTCTCTTTCCTTGCTAGTTACAGTATATATGCATACAATGCTATAACTCTATAAGCATGTTCTCCCCACTTCACATCCAGAACAGTTAACCTTCCCATCCTTACCAATGTTACATATTGTATTTTTGCTTTTTTTACACAACACAGAAATACCTTCACTTCCAAATTTCCATGTTATATTTCCACCCCATATTTTTTTCTGTTTTTGGTCTTTCTTCTTATGACCTCCTCCACTTATGCTGTGCTGATGATGCCACAAGAAGGCTGAAATATGCATGTCCACACCTAGTAGGATTTGGTTTTATTGGCCTAAATTTGTCCATAACAGACTTAGAAAAAAGTTACTGGCATTCAGAACTGCCATATAGCTGAAACACCTGAGGTCCTTAAGGGGTCATTTGCAGATATCCCATATGCCTCTAATACAAGAGGTTTAAGGAATCACACAGTGGAAACTCTAGCTTGGCTAGACTTTTCTTGTAGTTTTTGCTAATCGGTTTGTCTGTGTGACCTTTTTACTCATTCTTTTTAAGTTTAGGGGAAATATTTTTAAATGTTCATTTTCTTATTTTAGCCTTTCCCCAAATGAATAGTTTCCTGGGTTTATCTACAAATAATCCTTGATCCTCAGAATCAGATTTTTCACTGGCTAGAACTTCAAAAAAAATTATTAGTATTGTTCCCTTCTCCTGACCTGTCTTCATGCATACACTCTCTTAGTCGCTCTCTTTATTTTAACTCTCCATGTATTTTTCTTCTTCTACAGTTTCTTCTTCAACTAGTTCACCCTCTCCCCCAGCCTCTTGATGTCCTTCCTTTGTATTATTTCTTTCCTTTCCCAGACTTTTTCATTATTTGTTTGTTCTTGACAATTCATCCAAAAGTGTCCCTTTTTTCAGAGTCTACATTCAGGTAATCACCTTCTTACTGTATGTCCTTTCTCCCCACATTGGTTACAATGTACCTTGTCATGATCATTAATTAGATGAGAAAAGTCCTCACAAAAGAAACATGATTGAGGCTGACCAGCATATATTACTGTCTATGACCACCACAAAATTAACACTTGGTAAGTGTCTCAACATGTTTTTTTTCACATTTCAAAGCAGCTTCCAGCCCACACTCTCCATTCCATAATTTTCTGTCATCTCTAGCTTTCACAATATTACCAACAGTTTCACATAGACCCTGCATGCATTTTTTAACCTCATTGTCTTCTAGTTCATTAGTTATAAACTGCAAAGTAACATTTTAAACATGTAAGTCACTACCAGAAAACAAATAATCGTCCCATGGATAAATGTTTTGTTATACAGCACCAGTGTTATTGTTAGACCATCAGTGTCAAATGTTAAGTCACAAAAAGTCTGTCCCAATATGTATAAAAGACTGAATTTCTTCAGCTTTAAAACCCATAATAGTTACCAAATTGTACCATACATAATATCTGTCTATTACAGTGTCATTTTGTGTTTTATTCTCATGGCTGTTCTTTTTTTAAAAACACTTTTTTTGCCTGCTGTCACTGATGTATATGTTTTAATTACTACATTTTCTGCTACCACAAAACCAGACATCTTTTCAATTTGTTGCTGCTTTCCTTTTACTTTCTGTCAGTGCTCCATTTTCTGCAGACACAGCACCTGGTTTCTTTTCCGCATTACCATCCTTGGCACTTTAGAAAACGTTATCTGCCATCTCTCTCCCCATGAAACAGCAGAACTGCCACCTGGCTTATCCAGCTTGATTATTTTTAAGACAGCATCATCTCCAAGTCCTCCTGACACCAGTTCTGTTGCCTGCACCACTTCAACAGACTTGCTTACTTCCATCTCCATGGAGACAGCTAAACACTGCTTATTTCTAACATCCACCACACAGGAATCCAAATTCTCACTTTCTACCTTCAAACTCCTCTAGATTTTCTCCTCCTCCATGCCACTGCTTCTCTTAGACCACTTTCTTAGTGCTGTAGGAGCCCGCTGGCCCATCTAGCAGCTCCAAAGAGTAGAGGAAGTTCCCTGATGTCCTGGTCAAATTACCGCTAGTGGTTTAAATACCACCTCAGGTCTCCGCTGAAAAGAGGCCACTAGAGTGGTGGAATCAGTTATCAGTGAATAAATTACACATCATATACTCCACACATACACCCAAACACCAAAAGTGCCTTGTGTACAAGTTGTGTGTGATGCATCTACAAAAGCATAACCACACCAAAAGCATAGCACCACACTGCAGAATTAAACATTTATTTTCTGCTAACTGCAGCTTCATTAGTGTTGATATTATCAATCTCAAGACAACTATATGTGTAGATTAATCAATCACATGACTGCTGACCTCAGTCTCGATTATTAACTGATTAATCTACATAACTATCTATCTTGGCATCGATGCTGTTGGAGAGCGATTAATCCAATTTACGGAAAATAAATGGTTTAATTCTGCAGTGCAGTGCAGTACTTTTTGGGGGGTGATTCATTTATACATATATCGGTACATGACTAATGATCAAGAAACACATATTGAGCAACACTCTGATGTCCATTTTATCAAATGCAAACAGCAGAAAAATGCAGTCATCAGACAAAGTACAAAAAACAAACAAAGCAGCAGCACAGTATACAAATGTGGGGGGGCAGTGTGGTCAGGTTGTATACAGATGTGGGGGGGGCAGTATGGTAAAGTTGCATACAGATGTGTGGGGAGCAGTGTGGTAAGGTTCTATGTGAGACCAGAGCCATAGTTGGCGTATCTGGCAGCCAGTGCCACCCCCCTCAGTCTGGTGCCCCTCAATGCTAGGTTGAGGAGTAACAAGGTTAATTCTCCAATCTTCCATTCTTTCCTAAGATAGAATGCCATGTCCTAACACCCTTTACCCTCATGCTCTATACAAGAACAAAAAAAAGTTTGGTTCTCCTATATGGCACTACTGCTGTTCGACAGAAGTGCACCAGGTCCTAAAATCCACATGATCTATTGCTTACCTTCACATTTATGTCAGGAGCACAAATAGAAAAAAAATATCTGCCAATTGCACCCTGTAACACCTTGTGCCAGGAGAAGTTACCCACTTTCCCTCACCTCATCTGTGCCCAGAGTAGCTACCCCCTTTGCCTCAGGCTAGCTATGCGTCTATCTCTGGCAGTCATGACCACTATGCCTATATCACTTTATTCCATGTCTACAAGATAAAAAACAAAGGAACACTAATACTGCCCAGAAAGCTAGTCATAAAACAACTATGATGTATGAGATGTCTTCCTTGTGTACATGTTCAGTATGTCTGACAGTTTTGACAGACTAAATCACATACTAGAACATGAAATGTTCTGCCATGAGTCAGGCACTGTCCACAAAGCCATTGCATCACTCCCTCCATAAGAGGTGTCCATCATGGATATGGACAGATTTGATCATGATCAACAAACTGCTAGCTCTTCCACAGTTACATCTGTTGTGGAGGTGGCTATGGCCAAAGAGGACATCCCCGGGGTCATGGTAGTGCTACAACTGGTAATAGACAACCTTCATGGTTCTACAGCAGGCAGACATCTAATCAGAACCATTGTATGAAAACTGAAAATCCTGGCAGAGAGCGGTCTTGTTGGCACATGTTTTGACAGGATCCTCAACACTTTACCATGCATGCATGCATGCACTGGACCAGTCCAATAGATCAAGTCAAGGTGCCTTAACTACTGCTATGGCTGTGTCCCAGCAGACATGCACTTACATCACCACAGCCCCAGTGCTTCATACATACCTCACTCACACACACACTCAAATCCCTCTGCAACCAAGTGCAGTCTTTTGTTTAATTGTTCTCAGTCCGCATACACTTCCCTGTGAAAGCTATCACACAAGTCCTCCCTCCACCAATTGTGCAAATAATAACTGTGCCCTGCCATTGTTTTACATTGTTACTTGTGTGCTTTACTATGGGCATAAGCTATAGGCAAGCCTCTGCCTCTTTGCTAGAGTCACAGCATACTGTGCCTGCCTCTGTCTGACATGTTCATCCCCTACTGATGGCTCCCCCCATTGACACCTCATCTGAATCAGATATTGCTGGTGTACTGAGGACTGCCCCTCCTGTAACTCAAAGTATGATATTGTGAAACATTGCAAATAGTGAAATTAATGCTGTACATGTGGCAGGATTATACTGCTAAGCACCACCGTGTGAATTCAGACAATGCAATCATACCTCTCAGCTGTCCAGATTTTCGCAGAACGTTCAGATGTTTCTCTCATATTTTTGGTCTGTTCCTCATAAAATGTGTGGTTTTCTGACAGAGCACTGAGGACTGAACTCACTAAATAATGACATACATTTCAGCATCACACTTGTTTCATACTTCTTTTCCCTTTGTAAAATGTATGCCAGCACAAATTATATTATTTAGCAACTTTCTAAGTTTATAAGAGCAATATTTAAAATCTGTCCCTATTTTTGGGCCTTTTCCCCCTCCCCATTATTTTAAGCTTTGTCCAGATTTCTAGCACTAAGAGGTTGACAGGAATGAATGCAACTATGCCTACAGCAGCTCAAACACATGCTCCATGATGACCCTTGTTTGCAACAGGGTAGGGTGTACCATAGTCTGTGTCATTTTGTCATCAGACAGGGTTCCAGAGCATCACCAATAAGATTCCCCTTGGGAAGTCACCCCTCACAAACTGTTGGTACAGTTCACAAGTATGCTATTCATGGATGCCATGATAACTGTCTGGTGGGTCTGCAGACAAATTATAAATGATACTCTGTGCATTAAATCCCAACTGGCAGTTAAGGAAGTGATACCTTTTGCTGCTCACTTACCACCTTCTCAGTTCCCCGTGTAGGGACTTTATTTAAATGTAGGTGCAGTCTATGCCCCCTCAGTACCCGAGGAAAATGTGCTGTATCATAGAAGTCACACATGGTGTTACCACTATCTCTGTGATACCAGTTATCCACATATACTTCCTCATATGGAGTGACATGGCATTGAGGAACTGATGAAGCATTCTTGAGGCAGATGCCTGTGATACCCACACAGTGTCCCCAGTTGGTCACTGAAAGGTCTCTGTAACTAATATATGTAAAGCCTTCATATCCATTGGGGTAGGTACTCCAAGACTTCCAATGATCTGTAGATGACTCCAATACATGTCTACAATGTCTTGCATAGTGTCGCTATCCACATGGTACCAGTCCACAATATCAGTTTCTTGGAGTCCATAAAATGTTAAGCACATTCAGATGACTTGCACATAACCAAAGCTTGTAGCAGCAGTAAGAGCTTTTTGCAGATATACATTAACTAATGTTGTGGCAATTTATAACATATTTCTGTGGTACACTATTATAAACATGGACATTTAGCTGCATTCATTAATATTGATGGTAGAGCTGTACATCACACATCTTTCTGAGTCTCTCTACCATCTTGAGTTACCTCATTTGCATACAAGCTGTTGCTCATTTTACTAATGTTACTCATTACAATCTGATTATATAGCCACTTGCATATACTGCGGCCAACTCTTGGTGTTTGGCATGAACCCCTCACTTTACCTGTGACTCTGAATTGCACACACCTGAGTGTGGCTGCCCACTGAGGAGAATCATCCATGACAATGTAGCTGAGTTTTCAGAATCTGAGGGACTGCACACTCAAAATGCGCACACGCACACACGCACACACTCACACACGCACGCGCGCGCACACACACAAAAAATCTCAGTATGAAAATAACACGTCTATGAAAATCAGCCTCCAAAAATGAAATTGGTTAATATTATAATGAAAAAAAGTTAAAACAAAGAAATAAAACTGATTAAGAGTAACCAATCAGAAAAGATCAAATCTGATTACAACTACCTAAATTATCTAAGATTAAGCTAACTCAAAAACAATTAAACTATAACACTAACAAATCTTAACACAACTTTTATTACATTAAATTACATACAAATGTACTGAGAGTACAAAAAAAACTTAAAAGGTACCTCTGTACTACAGTAGAAAATTAGCCAATGGACACTCCATTCTTATAACCTGCAAAAATTACCTGAAGTGATATTTATTACCTAAGTTATGCAGTTACTCACCACAACTTATTGGAATTATTGTGAAACAGTATATTTAAATTTAAATACGGCTGACTCTAGTTTGTACAATAAATGAAATGTCTTGCATTGTAGGAATAGTAAAATGGTTAGGGACTCATAACTTGCAACTCATGTCTAAACTCTCTTCCTAATCTTTCATTACAAAATGTTTCTTCTTTTACAGACCAGACCTGCTGAGTTCCCACTTCCTACAGTTCATTATAGGTTCATAGGTGTTTACTAGGCTAATGACCACAAGGGCTTTTTTAAGCCTAGCCATGCATCCCAAATCTCTGACAAATTCTGGTACCCATGATAAGTGTAAGCATGGACCTGTGAGATGAACCATTTACAGGTTTCCTGTGTCCATTATGAGACATAGGTGCCAAACAAGGGATGAATTTCCGGTTTTCCATCCAATTGTCTAAGTTGCACTTGAATTGGTATCACATGGATGGGGACCCTGTTCCAGAGAAGGGGTAGTCTCAGGGATACATACCTGTCTCTCCATCAGGTCCTATTTATATCATAGGCAAGGTTTAAGTCTTTAGAATGGGAAATTCTGGTGCTGTTTGTTTTGCAGATATGCAGGAGGTCTATCAAAGTGGGGCATGGCAATGCCTTGTATGGCAGGCATAGTTCTCCACTCAACAGCCTGTAGGAGGCAGAATACAAGGATAGGGCCTTGAGGCAGTCTGCACAGGAACGTTACTTACACCCTGAATTCTTTTAGTGAGGAACCACTCTGGACATTCCAATTGCTGGATATGCCTGGTTAGGTACATAACAACAATGGGGGCATTGTACACAATGATAGGCCTGATGAATGCTGAATACAGTGGAACAATGACTTCCTTGGACCTAGATGCAATACTTTTGTTTACAAGTTGTGCAATATAGAATGATTTCCACACTACTGTAGACACACGATGGTAAAAGACTAGATTATGTGTGTCCCCAAGTCCCTGACTACTGGGTCATCAATTAAGGGATCATTGTCAATATGTTAGTTTTTAGGGGTGGATGACTTGCCAGAGGATACTGTTATGCATTTCTTGGCATTTAGTTTTAGTCCATGGCTCTCGCACCAGTTGTTTGTGTCAGCCCTCCTGGAGAACATCTGTGTCAGTGTGAGATTCAATGACAGCTCTTAATTTGCAATCATCTGCAGATTTAGTCAGCCAGAGACCACTGACATTGGCTTTGACTTCTGAGAAGTAAATGCCAAAAAGGAGTGGCCCAAGGACTGATCCCAGAGGAATTCCACTTGTGACTGGCCAATTTGTAGAGGTGGACTCCTCAATTCTAACTTCCTAGGTCCTGTCTATGAACCATCTGGCTATCTACTGGTTGACAAAAGGGTTTTTACCTAACCACTTATGTTTCTCAACAATGCCTGAGGGGGGGATTGTGTCAAATACTTTGGTCAGGTCAAGGTAGGCAGTGTGAACCATTTTGCTTTCGTCCATTACTTTGATGTCCTTCTGAAAGTAGTCCACCAGGCTGAGTAGAGATGACCTGCACTTGAAACCAAACTGGGTTGTGCCCACTGTCTGGAGGTTTCCTATGTCATTATTGATTATTTCCATAATAATTCTGTCCATGTCTTTGCATATGGGAACAGTGAGGATGCCTTGTTTTTTGAGTTAGTTCTGTACTTCTTCCTGGTGGGTACATCTGCCTCTATGCAGTGATTAGCATGCTTGTATAGGGTTTCTGTTAATAGTTTTGCATAGGCAGCAGTGCTTTCAGGGCTTACTGGACTTGAAATTTTGCAAAATTATCACTTAATAGTAGGAAGTTAGCCTTAGTATTTCAGGGTTAGCTGGGGTTCCAGGTTGTATTTTTACTTTAAAGGAGACCATTTTGTGGTTGCACCTTACCAGAGAAGATATTACATTGGTGGGTGTGCAGCACTCTCCCATGTTAGTGAGGACCAAATCCAGTATGGTTGCGCCCCTCCCTTGTTGGTGTATTGACAATCTGGTCCAGGGAGTTTGTGTTTACAAAATCCAGAAATCTGTGTGCCTGTATATTTGGTATCATATATGATTCCCAGTTAATAGTGGGGCAATTAAAGTTGCCCATGAATAAGGTATTGAGTTGGATGATGAGAGTTTCCAATAAGTTTAAATACATGGTATGGGTTTTCTGGGTCATAAAGGGGGACTTATAGCTTGCAAGGAAGTGGTATTGGATTTTGCCTGTGATGATTTGAAGGGTGTATATCATAAGTCTGAACACACAAATGTCTGAATGCAGAAACTTCGAACTGGGAAGTTCAAAGTCTAAAAATAACGAAGCCGCGGAACATCAAATTCTTTCCCAGGGAAAGAATTTGGTGGGCCCTTTCCATGGCTTTGCTATCTCCTCCACTGTGGTGTGATCTCGGAGTTGGTATATTTAAGAAGTGGGGGTGTGGGGGGTACAGCCCCCCATGTTGGGAAATGTGGGGGGGCTAAGCCCCCACATTAGAAACAGTCTCGTGTGTTTCCGCATTTTGTACCGGAACAGCAATTAATAACTTTTCTGAGTGTTCGGAGTTTTCAGTTTTCTAACTTTTGGGTTCGATATTTATATAGTCGAAGTTTTGACACTTCGACTATGTGACATAGACCCAATTTGAATGTGGAGAAGCTCAAGTACATTGTTCTGTTTGATCAGCCTTGAGGTATATTTATTTTTGATATAAATCGAGACACCTCTGTCTTTAGTCCCCATCTGTGTAGTAGCTGGTCTAAATATGTGGAAGGCATTATAACCTTGCACTGTCGGTGTGCTCTCCACAACTTCAAACCATGTCTCAGTGACCATACACATCGGCATTCTCTAGAGTGAAGAGAGTGTCTAGGGAGTGGAGTTTTTTTATTTAGACTCATAGCATTTAGCAGTAACACCTTTATACTTTCTTGGTTTTTATTTGCTATGTTTTTCGGTTTGGCATTGCCTAAAACAAGCACTATGGGGGAGGACAACATTTTAGCTGTATTTTGTATCACATAAAAATTCCATTTAATCAAGAAGAAAAAAAAACAAGTAGCTGAACCAAACCAAGGCTGGATAAAGACATAAACTCAATCCATAAAAAATGTTTATTGTAAGTGCTTTCACAGTTCACAATGACTGCTTCATCAGACTCATGGTTCAGCTACTTGTTTTTTCTTCTTGTTCAATATTAGCACTGTGTTTTACAGTGTTGCGTGGCGTACCATTCACCTTTTCTGCTGTTTTTATCTTTTGGAGCTACTTGATTCCATTTAATCATTTGTCTTTTGTTTGAATTGCTCTTTGATATACTTTTCAGTTAGATGCTGTTAAATTGCATAGGTTGTCTGTTGAGTAGGGCTTTATGTATGTTATGCAGGTTTTTATGAAAGGCCTGTCCTGTGAACAGTTTTCTACTGCTATTCTGAGGTAATTTTTAAGTCATTTTTAATCTTTTTAAATGATAGCAGCAGATTTACAAATGGTAACACACACATCATCTTTCAGCCAGTGGAGTACTTTCTTTTTCTCATAGTATTTGCACAGCCTTTCCTATCAATGTGCAATCTTCTTAAAAAAAACATATTACACATTCCAGCAAGTTATATCAGAGAATTACTTTGCTGAAAACTATACATACACACATACATACATACAAATATTTCAAGCACGGGTATTAAAAGCCCTTCTAGCTTGCCAATATACCAAAACACTTGTTCTCATAATAAGTGTCCAGGCTGTTCTTAAAAATATCTAAACTAGTACCTGCTTTAATGTAGTTTGGTAGTCTGTTCCATGCATCAGCTATTCTATCAGGGAACCAATTAGTACACTTCTGATTCATATAGAATCTTCTACATAGGTAGTCTGACGATTCTCTAGTACTTTTTGATAACCCCAAACATTCCCAGAGGTAGCTGTCTCTAAATGCCCTATATACTTGAATAAGATCTCCTCTTAGATATCTATAAGAGACACTGTACAAGTTCAGATATTTTAGTCTTTCATAATAACTTAAGTTTTCACATCCATGAATGCCCTTGGTATATTTCCGCTGTACTCTTTCCAGTTTACTCATGCTTGTTTTCTTATAGGGTTTCCATATTGTAATTCCATACTCAAGTTTGGGTCTAATGTAACAAACAAACAATGAATTTGTCATTTTTGATTTCCTAGACTTTATAAATCTTTTTATACAATTTATAGTTCTATAACTATCATTAACCAATTGGTTGATATCATTAGAAAAACTCATAGCTGAATCTACCCTTATGCCGAGGTCCTTAAATGAGTCTACAGTTTCAATCGCTGTGTGCTGTATTAAATATTTACTTTTCAACTTATGTCTCCCAAATCTCATATAGGTTCATAGGTAGGTACTAGGCTATCTGCCAGAGGGCATTTATAAGCCTAGCCAGAGTGTGTTGGCTTTTGCCGCTCTATTGATTAATTAACTGATCCTCTGTCAAGCAGAGCCAATGAAGTGATGCCAGGGGTGTATTTTCTGTTACCCATCCACTTGTCAAGGTTTCTCTTGAAGAGTATTAGTGAGGGGCTCTGTCTAATGTAGTTTGAAACTTTGTTCCAAAGCATGGAGAGTCTCTGTGACAGGAATCTATCCTTCCAGCATGTTCGATTTATTGTTGTGGCGAGGTTTAGCTCACTAGAGCACGTGGCTCACAGTTACTTGGATTTCTTTAGGTGGAGCATGTCCATCAATTCTGACTTGGACATGGCTTTGTAAGTCAGGCAGGGATAACCTCTGAGTAAGCGATATGCCATTGAGTACAGCCGGAGTTTTTTCAGTCGGGCTGCATAGGACATATGTCTGAGGCCAGTAATCCTCTTGGTGAGGTACTTTTGTGGTCTTTCCAGCTGTTGGAAGTGTCTTATGAGGTACATCCCAAATGGGGCATTGTACTCGATGATGGGTCTGATGAGTGACAAGTAGAGGGGCACTGTAATCTCTTTATTTCTAGATGCAAACCCTTTAGTTAGATGGGCCACATAGATGAATTTCCTAACTACTTTGGCAATATGATTGTCAAAGGAGAGATTACTATCTACCTGGGTCCCCAGATCTCTTATTACCTCTTCTGTATTAAGGGGGCTGCCACCTATGTGGTAATTTGTGGGTGTTTTAGGGATGACTATGCATTTTTTGGCATTTAGCTTGAGGCCATGACTTTGACACCAGGTGTCCATCTCAGTAAGGCCCTTTTGGAGGATGTCCATGTCAGCCGGAGAGTCAATTATGGCTCCCAGTTTGCAATCATCGCCAAACTTGGTTAGCCATAGTCCTGTGTTTGCCTGTACGTCTGAGAAGTATATGCCAAACAGTAGGGGTCCCAGGACCAAGCCTTGCAGGACACCACTTGTGACTGGTTTAGAGTCGGACCTGGAGCCCGCTATTCTTACCATATGAGTTCTGTCTGTAAACCAGTTGGCAACCCATCTCGCGACGTAGGGATTTATGTTCAGGCTGGTGAGTTTTTAGTTTTGTTGTATTTGTCAGTATATTATTCTCCTGTGCCCAAACAGTCAATTTAGTCAAGTTATTTTGCAGACATGCCTTATCTGTAACACATGTAATCAGTTTTTCCAATTTCAGGTCATCTGCATATAGACAGTAAAACACCTCAGATGAAAATGTTAGGTCTGAAAGATACAATCTTAACAAGTAAGGGGCTAGGACATAGCCCTGTGGGACACCCTGACTGTAACCAAGGATTTCACCTGTCCAATTGCTGTATGCTACTTGCCATATCCTATTTGTAAGCCATGCAGCTACCCATCTTATCGAGAGTACATCAATACCTAGTTGTACTAATTTATTGATCGGCATTTTGTGTATGACCCTATGCATCTTCCCACAAAATTAGTTCTGCAAATGGTAGAGAATGATCCTGGAACATATCTACATGGACATGTACACACTAACTGAGGATACAACTGCTGATACAAATTATGTTTAGTTAGTTCAATGAGACATCCCATCCTTCTGTGAAATTCAGCATTTTAGCAATTCTGTCTTTCATTTAAAACACATCAGTTGCAACATCATTACTTTCGATCAGCTCAAATACCAGCTGATTGGCAAGAAGATGTGAAAACATATGTATAAAAGTAACAGCTTATTGCCACCAAGAGCCTATATGTGTTGACACTGTTCATTAAATATGTATTAATCTAATTGTTTGATAAATGGGTTCATCTGTCACAGAACTTCTTCAACCATGATATGAGGCAAAACATTACTCAAACACAAAAAGCAAGCAGTTGCAATTGGCATGTCTACATGTGACCAAAGTGAAATTTTCCAAGCATCAGTTACCTGAACTACAAGACTCCGAGGGAGAGAATGTCGATCTCGTCCTTTCATTTAAAATGAGATCCCATCTGCTTGAATTGGTGGTAACTGAAGTGGAGGTAAAAGAGTAGGGGAAGTTCCTGATATCTTGGCCAAATTTCCCCTAGTAGTACCAATAGGACCTCAAGCCTCCCTTAAAAAGAGGCTACTAGCCTAGTGGTAATAACCCAGTCAACAAAAGGATAAATAAAAACTAAATAAATAAGAATAGCTCTGCTTTCCATGCAGTTACAATACGAGCAGGAACTGTATTATGCAGACTCTATGTAATAAAAGTTCAGCACTGACAAATGTAGAAAGAAAGACAGACATGTTAATCTTTTATTTATTTATTTATTTATTTATTGATTGATTGTTTTTATCTTTGGATAGTAAATATATATTAAGAGATGTATGTGCAGCAATTATATCAGTTGGACTATAAAAGCATATTTGTCCAAATTTCCAGTCTTTATTTTTACCTTATGATGAACTGAATTAAAGGAATTGGATAAAGCATATGAAACCACATGTCATGGCTCTGTAATATTATTTAATGCATTTCAATCATGTTGACTTTTTGGTCAGGAGTCATGTAGTAGTACAGGACTCAGGATTCTGGACATGAAAACTCTAAAGGTGAAATTTTGATTGGGGAGGTTAGCATTTATTCTTACTCATGATTCATGATGACCTGGATGAAAAAAATATTATGTTATGAGGGAAAAATAGCAAAGTTTCCTTCAAGAGTGGCATGGGTATAAATACCCCCCACCTCCTACATAATGGTGGTCGCAAAACAAGTCCTATTGCCATTCAATGCTTCCGTCTTGAAATTCTGTGATGTGAACTTCCAAATTCTGAGGTAAGTTACATTATTTTATTGTAAGATATGAACAAAATCATGAGAGCATTACAGGATACGGTATGAGGAAGGATTGCTTATGTCCTGTCACCCATGTTTCAGTTCTCTAATAACATATTTTTTACTATTTACACCATTATAATGTCTGCAATGCAGAGATCAGTTGCCTCAATGGTCTTTGCCTCCCATGTACAAGGTTCGATCCAGACCTCCAGCCAATGCCTGTATGGCTTTTGGATGTTCTCTCTGCATCCCTATGGGTTCCTCCCACCTTTCAAAAACACATTGAGTGTTTCTATCTCAAACTCACCTACGAATGGAGTTGTGGGCAGCAAAACAGACTCTATATGGTGCTCAATCATGGGAAAAGGTTGGATAGTGCAACCATTTAGAGCATCTGCTGATGTGCGCAGTATCCTCAAGGCAGGCGAATATGGATCACAGACTGTGCAACATAGCAGGACTAGCCACATGACGGTGTAAAAAGTAGCTCTAAATGATTCAGTGATTGTCACATGGGCAAGGGAACTTGCTATTGATAACTGGGTTGAGGACCTTGCCTACTCCAAAGCATGTCAGGGACCCATGCTAAGGGTGGGAGGGGTATATGTGCTCTTATTGGCCATGGTGTACCTGCTATAATGCCCAGCAGTCCTGGTTCAATAAGCTACTGGCCAGCTGGTGTCCAGTTGTCCAGCTTGGGTTTCCTGGGATAGCTCTGTTGAGTGAAATCTGGGCATAAAACTAATCAACCTGCCAAACATGAACTAAGATTTGCTACACTTAATATAGGTTCACTGGCAAAATGCAGCTTGGAAGTGGATGACACGGTGGTAAGGAGGAGGCTGGACATCCTATGTATCCAGGAGGCAAGATGGAAGGGCAGTGCAGCAAAGCCTCTTGGCTTGGGAACCAGAATCTACTACTCAGGAGGAGGACAGACTTGAAATGGTATGGGAATTGTGGTGAGGGAGAGGCTTCAGAAGACAGTAAGGATGTAATCGGAATTAGTGACAGATTCATGGCAATTAGACTTCAACCTAATGATAGGACAGTATTCATAATTTCAATCTATGCGTACAACAGGGTTGTTACAGTCAGGAGAAGAGTGCATTCAGACAGCAGTTGCAGGACCTACTAGCTAAAACATGACAACATGAATTGGTGCATATACTAGGTGACCTAAATGCACATTAATGGAGCAGACAGAGCAGGATATGAGGACTGCCAGGGTCCACAAGGTTGGGACAACAAAAATAAAGGAGAGACCATTCTAAATTTCTGTCTGGCAAATGGCACGATGGTGATCAACACGTGTTTCAGCTAGAGAAACAGACACAAGATCACATACAAGAGTCGCAAACAGGCAACTCAGGTAGACTTCCTCCTTGTAAGAAAAGGGCAGTGGGGTAGAATCTGCAATTGCAAAGTCATCCCCAGTGAAACATTTGCTCCACAGCATAAACCATTAGTTGCCACAATCAGCTCCAAGCAGTGGTCAGAGAAGGTTCTAAGGTCAACAGAGATCAAGGTGATGACCTGGAAGTTGACTGGAGAGAAAGCACAAGAGTTCATCGAATTACTTAGGGCTCTATAACCTCAAGAAGCACTTTCAAACAGCATATGTGAGGACTATAGAACAGATATGTGGCTGAGCAAAGTATGGAAATAAGGTACATAAGAAACCCATTTGTGGGGTTTGGCTTTATTGGCCTGAATTTGTCCATAAAGAGGCTTAAAAAAGAAAAAAGTCATGGACATTCAGAAATGCTATATAGCTGAAACACCTGATGTCCTTAAAGGGTCATTTGCATATATCCCATGTTGCCTCTAATACAAAAGGTTTAAGGAATCACACAGTAGAAAGTCTAGCCTTGCCAGATTTTTCTTTTGATTTTTACTGATTAGTTTTTTCTGTGTGACCTTTTTATTCAGTGTTTTAATCTCTAGCCAACCTTGTACACACCCAGTATCTTGTGCTCTTTTGAAAACCTAGTAACTCTGCAGGCTTTTTTTTCTACTCCTATCACGTGTCAAAACCTAGAAATGTATCTCCCTAATAGTAAAATATAACTGCTCACTAAAGTCATTCAAACTACAGCTAAAGTCTCATTTACTCAACTCCTTCCTCTGCAAATGTGCTGTACCAGATTATCATATTACACAATACCTCTCAACCGTACTGAATTCCTTGGTATTTACCAGTTTTGAGGTCAAAATAATGGGGTGCCACAAATTCCTAAGTGACTTGTTTAATTTCAGAATTTCCTGGGGTGTTTTTTCAAATTTTTTTGGGGGGCAAATTTTTGCTAATGTCATCACGTACAGGGGCACATGCGATGATGTCAGCTTCATTAGGAGACTGCCATCCAGTCGGGATTCAGCTGAGGGCTGGAGAGGGTGTGTACTAATGTCTGTGTTAATTTGTACGGCAATGTGTTTGAGTCCAGTGGTGTAGCTGAGGAATGAGAGGGGTGGCACTTTGGGAACTAATCACATAGTTTCAGTTAATAATAATACAAAATAAAACTTTCAATTATTATTAATAATAATAATAATAATAATGCAAAAAACAAAAATTATTGACTGTAGCATTATGTCATTTTTCTGGTCCTGGTTACATCTATGCTCTTCCTGTCTACCCACACAAGAAATGTTGCCTATACACATTTGTAGAGATTGCTGCTGCTGTGTTTTGCAAGTAAATTTGCTGATTCTTGTGTTTGCAATAGCAGGTTCTTATTGCTTCTAGTTCTGTTTGGGGGTGGGAGTGGGTGCGTGAATTCCCCAGTTAGGGGTAACTGGTGGTTAGGACTACTCAAGCTCAAACCTTGTACCTTGGTTACAAGAAGTGAGAGCCTGAATTCTCTACCCATACCTCCACTTGTGATTCAAGGAGCTGATGATTCCATAGCTTCCAACTGTCTAGATTTTCATAGAATGTTTGACACATACTTTTGGTCTGTTTCGCTTAAAATTTGTGGTTTTCTGGAAAATCATTGAGAAATGAATTCATTAAATAATGATAGACATTTGAGTTTCAGTCTTCCTATCTTTCAGGAAATGCATGGTAGCACAAAATATTTTATTCTAGCAACTTTTTAACATTATACAAACAATGTTTAAAAGGTGTCCCTGGTTTTGGGCCTTTGCCCCCCCAATAAATGTTGGCTTTTTCCAGATTTCTTGTGCTGCATAGTTCTTCAGGGGAGAGTTTAGTGCTGCTTATACCAAGGCTGCTTTTGTTGTTTTAGCACAACAGGTAGTGTGCTTGCCTTTTTGATGCAAAGGCTGTGGGTTCTATTCCCACAGTATGTAGATGGATTACTGATATTGTACTGTATTGTACTTTTAAAGGGGGTGGATGCTGCAGTCCTGAGAATCTCATCTTTGGTGGAGATACCTAGTAACAATGAACCTGTTATCAGTTTGCCATCCATTCACTATTGCAGAATTACTAGCTTATCTTTTTTTTAATGTAACATAGGCAATTTATTTTTCATGGGCAACAGGTACTTTATTTGTAGATGTTCATTTTTAAAAAAACAGCTAAAGGCAATGTTAGCTCAGGAGCCTAAATGTGTTTCAAAAGTAATGTTTTGTATGGAAAGTTCTGTAGTAAGTAAATTGCTTAAATATTTTCCATAGAAAATATTGTTTCATAGTGATGATCTTTGTAGAAATTAGTTTGAATGTATTCCTAGTGTTTGCTAAATCCATATATTATTGCAGTTATTTGAATTCAATTAATTGCCACACTTCTCTGCTTTGAAAGAACTGATTGCATTTGCCAAAAAGTGTTCAGCCTGTAAATCTACCTCTGTGCTGATTTCCTCTGTTTAAATCCAGCTCATTTATTTTCTGGCTGTAGAAGGCTGAAGCAATTAATTTAATTTTTCTAAAAGAAAATTGTATTTTAGTTTTGCAGTTTGCACAACTTCAAAGTTTAATACAAGTTCAGATATTAATTTAAATAAAACATTGTTGTTCTGTTTATTTTGTGTGTAATATTTTGCCTGTTTTTCAATTTGCGTTTAAAAGTTGGCATCCCACTATACTACCAGAGTAGGCAGAGTTGCATAAATTATGCATGCAATGTTTATGTTAACCAGCGTACAGATTTGTACTTATTTTTTATGTACCTTTGTCCAGATTTTTTATGATTTCAATTTGAGAGGTATACATCACACCTCTTCACCCTCACCCCTGCCAACCCCCTCCATGTCCTCCTGTTACCTGCACTGCAGCTCATTATCTTTGCTCCCCTTTTGTGCAAGTCCTTCACCTTTAACCCTTGTCTTCTATTTCTAAGATCCAGCTCTCTTATCACTATTCGGCTTGTAATACATTTTGATTTTTGTTGAAAATAGCAACAATATATCTATCTATATTATCATATTTGAAATGCAGTTCTCCCTCTTTTGGAAACTGTTGAAAAGACTATCACATATTATTACCTTACAAATGTTATTGTCATTCTATTATTGTTGTTTCTACATTGGAGCCTTTCTCCTCAAGCTTCCACTGAAAATGGGTCCTGTGCCCAGTCAGACTTTTTCCAGTAAAGAAAAGCAATAAATAAATGTTAAAAAAAATAAATAAATTTGACACATTCTCATAAGCATGCTTCCTCCTCCATTCATCCACAGGAAGTTCCTCTTGCAATTCCAATAGTCCCCAGCAGAGGCCCAACTTGCATGGAGATTACAGAAAACCACAAACTCCAAAGTAGGCAATTCAAATTTTAATTCAAAGGTAAATCATAATACATCATAGCACCCAAAGGGTGGACATGAAAGGATACCAGTTTCGGCACACAGCCTTCATCAGTGCAATAACAAAATGCATCAAAAACTCCTACATTTATACAGATGTACAAGCCCATAAGTGAATCCTATTGTTTCAACAATTGCTCATTAATTCCTGTGAGAAATAAAGCCCCTAATTTAACTATCCACATCTGTCCTTATAATTAAGCATGGAATGCAATTCCTCTTTCTGCATATTTATTCCCCCCACTTTATCAATAACAGTAAATGAATATCTGGCAGTGGTATGTTTTAGACTGTGTTTGTACAAAGCATTGTTGCCCTAGCACACCTAACATCACTTAAATGTTCAGAAATTCACTGTTTAAAGGTACGTGAGGTTTGACCTACATAAAAAGCAGAGCAGGTACATCTAATCAAATACACAACCCAGTCAGTATTACAATTGCCATATACTAGGATGTCAAAAACTTGTGAACAATTTGAAAAGGCAAAGGATTTTTCTTTAGGAACAAACTTCCAAAAACTACAATGCCCTAATGGGTAACATCCCACAAGTTTATTTCCTTCTAACATAAATTGAGAGTTGGTCCTAGCAATACCAAAACCTTTTTTATAATGGTTAAACCAACCCGCCATAGTTCTCCCTTTCCTATTTGCAAACTTACATCTAGATGACATTAATTTTTGTAGCCTATCATCCATATTTAGGACCTCCCAATGCTTAAGTATAATATTCTGCAAAAAAGTAGTGGTGGCTCCATAGTTCATAATGAACCAATGGGTTGGCCATCAGTATTAGCCTTGACCTTATAGTTCAAAAGATCCGACCTAGGAATATCTTTGGTAGAAGATAAAGCTCATTGACTAATTTAGTAACCCCTATTGGTAAATCTATTAAGCATCTCTTGAGCTTGAGTCCCAAACTCAACACAGGAACATATTCTATTAAGTCTCAGAAATTGTGACTTCGGAATGTTATCAATCATATGTCTTGGATGACAACTGTTGGCATGTAACAGTGTATTAAACTGTGGGTATTTTCTGAATATTGAGCTTTTTAGGGTCCCATCATTCATTACTATGACTTTAATATCCAAAAATGTAATAACCTTAGTATGATGTCATTGTAAATTTAATACCCCAATTTTTTTCATTTAAATATTCTACAGGTTCTTGTAAATAACTCACATCAGAGTGTCACACCAACCAACAGTCGTCCAAGTAACAGTGCCATACGTCCTTAGAATTAAGAAAAATATTATGACTTCCATCATTAAAATATCAATTGCCTTAAGCTGGTTTTGAGTGCTGGCCTTTGTAGTTTGTGAATCTTGCTGTTTTGGGCCATGCACCATTCCGTACATGCATGGAGGCTGGAGTAATTTGACTACAAAAAATCCTCAGCTAGTCCATACAGATGGGAAACAGGTTAAACTTGCATGTATCTTCCCTTCTTTAAAGTACCCACTCCAGCACTTTAACCTATAGCATAAGTGTTACAGGTGCATGCTGCCTTAACTTTAAATCATTTAGGTCAGCTAAAATAGCTTTAGTCTCCTTAAAGTTTTGACATGCTCCGTACTATTCATGTCCTGAATTTATTCATCTTGTCTTTTGTTGAGTTTAATTTCTGAGCCTACTTGCCCTTAACAAGGCTAAGGACAAGACATTGATCCACTGCTACAGATCTTATCAATGAAACATATTTTGACGGTAATAATATGGGTTAAGATGAACACCATACTGTCTCAAATTTCAACTCTATAATGGTTTATCATATCAGAGAGGGCATCTTCTCCATAAGAAAGAGCCCTGCTGTCAAAAGATAATATATGGCGGAATGTGTTAGTATAGAGACAAACATCCCTGTGCTATTCCATTATCCCATAACAAAATCCAATGTTATCTGAGCTGCTAAGATCATGGAATTGCATAGCATGGAACTGTTTGGAGCATGGGGTAGAGGGGGGTTGAACCTCACATTGGTTTGCATACACTGAATCCCTGTTTTGCTGATGGTGTCATTCCCTTGACTTTAAGGTTTTAGTGCACAGTCTGCACAATATCGACCTATAGCTCTCAACTCTCCCTGATTTCACAGAATGCCCCTGATTTTGTTTCACACTTTTGGTCTATTCCTCATAATATTTGTAGTCTTCTGGTAAATTGCTGAGGACTGCAGTCACTAAATAGTAACAGACATTTGAGTTTCAGACTTCATATCATTCATAAATCGCAGGTAAATAAAAAATACTTCATGAATTGCATGTAAAAGCTTTCTAAAATCTGTTCCTAATTCTGAGCTTTTGTCCCTAATTAATTTTGGCAATGTCAGTGATTCTTGCCCTAACAAGTTTAGAGCAACACATTTAACAAAAGTTCATCTAATGCAGCTTTTAATTTCTTTTACTGATTCAATCTTTTTTTTTGCATTTCCTATTTATATATTACTTATAATGCTGATTTAAATTCTATAGACAAAAAGCTGTATACTTGTTCTAAGAGCAACTCTAGTTTCCACACAGAATATTAAAACTTCACTTGCTACATCTTTTGATTCTCAAGTTCTTTTACTAATTCATTTTTTTTACATTATCTGTTTATATTTTATTTATATTGTGGTTCATATTCCATAGGTAAAAGCTTTACACTTGGTCAAACGGGAAGCCTGGTTTTCTGATTCTACTCAAAATAATATTATAGTTAGCCTAATTAGCAGTTTAATTTCTCATGTCACAAATGTAAGTGCACAGGCATATTTTTTCATACCATACTCTAACCTACAACTATCTATGGAAAATATTTAATAGTCTGGGGGCCCACGTTTTAAACTTATGTAAATATGACAAAAAAACACGTATGCAGAATTAGTGACTTATTATGGGTAGTAAATATTTCAGTACACTGTCATTTCCCAGATATTTACTTACGAAACCAGTATAGCTATGTATCATTAGATGGGAAGGATGTTTTTTCAGGTTCAACAAAGGTTCTGGAACAGCACGAACTTCTGTAATGATACAGTTCCTCTCAAGAGTCATGCTGACCATCTGACTGAAAGTGATCAGTATCTTTTGCTATTGGTTTTGTAATTGTATATTCATCATATGTAGTATCCTTTGCACATCTTTTGTTTGCAAATAACTGAAGCATAGATGGTTGCTTTGGCTCACCGGCCACTTTGTTCTCAGACAGAGAGATGCTTCAGTGATAAGAAGTCAGAAGCCAACATGAAAGAGGATTTTTAATTAGTGAAGTCACTGAATAAGAAGTTAGCAAAGCACAACCAGTTACCTGGCAGCACTGACAGCCAGGTAATAAGGTATCTGTTTTGTAATGTGTCAAAAAGCAGGATTTAAAATGTATTGTAGTCAATGAGCAATGAATTAACAAGCAGCCATTCAAAAGGTATGACTACTGAATGGTGAAGTTAATGGCAATTAAAAATGTCTAAATATTATATTAAGATAAACTGAACTGTAAAAATGCTCCTTTTATAAGAAGATTGGTCCTGAATGGTACATGCTAACATATACAATACTGCATAATTTTGTGGAATCATCTGATTTACATACATATCTTACCACTGTCACACACTTTTCAGTGTACCCATACCCTGCCTCCATGTACTATTTTGTTGAAAATGTTACTGGGCCCCAGAGAGGGGTAGTGAGTTCAGTTTACACGTGGCACTGACCTCTTAAATCAGGCAAAAATAAATAAATGAGCTCTAGTTCTTAATGAGAAAGCTTGATAAAGGATTCATTCTTTGTATGATTTTTTTCTTGCCAGGGATAACAAACTTAACCCATGCTAGGTAGAATTCACACTACACAGATGCAAAGTCTGTCTATAATGCACTTCTTTGAAGGCAGTATCTGAAAAAAAAAACATTAGCTTCAGCCTTGGGTATAAGAATGTTATCCAGATATTATTGCTATTGCAGAATTATAGCAATAACCAATATATATTCACCCAGCAAACATCAGTTCACTGCCAATTATTTGGGAGTTTTAGACCAGGAACAAGGATAGGTGGTGTTGTGATATTATTCACTTCATTACACATCCATGCTGAATTCATATCTCACTCCCCTAATTTGATCCTAATGGGATATCTTGTACCTAAATGAGAGACATCTTAAAATAACCGTAGTAGTCATATTTAATCCCCCAACAAGCAATGAGATCATCAGAGTAATGTTTGAGCCCATCGTAAATCACCTCAGGAGTAACACATCAGAGTAATGTTTGAGCTCATTGTAAATCACCTCAGGGGTAATGCATCAGAGTAATGTTTGAGCTTGTTTTAAATCACCTTAGGGGTAACGCATCAGAGTAATGTTTGAGCCCGTTGTAAATCACCTCGGGGGTAACGCATCAGAGTAATGTTTGAGCCTGTTGTAAACCACCTCAGGGGTAATGCATAAGAATAATGTTTGAGCCCATTGTAAATCACCTCAGGGGTAATGCATCAGAGTAATGTTTGAGCCCGTTGTAAATCACCTCTGGGGTAACGCATCAGAGTAATGTTTGGCCCTGTTGTAAATCACCTCAGGGGTAATGCATCAGAGTAATTTTTGAGCCTGTTGTAAATCACCTCAGGGGTAACATCATAATCTTGCCAGGAGACTTTAACCTTTTTTCTTCTACAAACACCAAATGCAGATAGAAAAAAACCTTGATGTAATTTATTTGCAGCAAGCTGTTAGCCCTGTAACTAGAACCAATCTATATGGCATAAATCACAGCTTCATTGACTTCCCCTTTATGATACCCCAGACAGGTTCAGCTCCCCTCCCTCACTGTAGTTCATTTACTATTCTGTTCTACCTAAACATTATTCTCTGCCACTTGATCAGTCTCTGTATTTAGATCTTTTAAGTACAGTCAACACCCATACCTTTGGAAAGCTTGCCTAACTGGAACAATATTACAGATCAAAAAGGTTGCAAACCAGTTTTGGAACCATTTCTTGAGTTTCTGTTAAACATCCCTCTGTTACTGCAAGAGAACTCTTTTCCACTACTCTCTAGGTATGCATAACCTCGGCCCTGGCTAAACAAGTGTAGTAGAAACCGTCATTCATGCATCTTGAGGAACTTCCAAAATTCTCATCTCTCACTCCAGCTGGATAAAACTGTATCACGCCAAAAGCACTATTAAAAAATTATATATATATATATATATATATATATATATATATATATATATATTTATATAAAATCAAAAAGAAAAAAAAACAGTGGCACATTTGTGTGTGTGTGTGTGTGTGTGTGTGTGCGTGTGTGTGTGTGTGTGTGTGTGTGTGTGTGTGTGCGTATGAGTGTTTGTAATAATGTTGAATATTCATACCATTTGAAAGAAAAAATAAAATAAGTACTTTTGTGTGTGAGGGCAGCAGCCTCCATTCAACCTTCTATACCCCTATTACTTTGCATAAGAAGTCCATCCTCACACAACAGGAGAGACAAAGAAAAACTTACTTAATCCTACTGTTAGGCAGTCTCATGTTAAACTCCCAAAAATAAAATAAGTACTTTTGTGCGGGAGGGCAGCAGCCTCCATTCAACCTTCTATACCCCTATTACTTTGCATAAGAAGTCCATCCTCACACAACAGGAGAGACAAAGAAAAACTTACTTAATCCTACTGTTAGGCAGTCTCATGGTAAACTCCCTTAACCCCATTTACTGCCTGAACACTCATATGTAAGAGCACACATTTACAAAAGGTAACTCACACCTGCACACTAAACAGCCTACACGTCACATATATACACCACTGTACAGGCTCCAGTCACAAAGAAATACACATGTAGACATTTACCATTCATGTAAACCTCTGATACCTTTGCAGCTTATACTACAAGTACAAGCCACATTATGTATCAGTGAAACAGGGTGAAGAATTGGTACAATGGCTAAGGTGTTTACCTCCCGGACTTGAGGTACAGTATTTGATTCTCACCTTTGAAAGGGAAATTGGCTAGGCTTAAAATGGCCCACAGGAGCAGCTAGCCTTATAATTACCTGTGAACCTATAAAATGAGCTGATGATTCCAAACTTAAAGAAAATTATCTCAATCCCATAAAATACAACTGGATCTATCTGTCTGTAATTACATTATATAAAATATGGATTTATGATAGAAGTCAGTACACCATAATGTTGACTGTGTAAACACCAAGGCCATTAAAGTCAACTGCTCACCTAATCAAGCGGTCATAACTTTGAATTACAGAATGTTGACAAGTTATAGCAGCACACAAAACAATATTTCTGTTGCACATACATCAGTCAGTGTCAGTGGCACAACATTTACCTTTTGTGCAGAAGGATGTGGGTTGTATTCCCGCACCAGGCAGACTGATTGCTAACACTAATTACGGTTGTGCTGCACTCCTGAGTGTCTTTTCCTTCAGATAAGATGTTAGACTGAGATCGCATCTGCTTGCATTAGTGGTAGCTTAGGCGGATGTAAAAGATCACACAGCACCTATCTAACAAAAGATACATGGTTTGATTCTGACCTCAAGTTATTGGCTAGGCTCAAAACTGCCATTTAGAGCAGTTAGTTTGTCAGTCAACTAAGACCCCCCTCCACACACCCCCTGCCAATTATATATACTAACTCCAAGATTATACATTCCCTGGGGGTATGTATATAGGTCCTGCATGCATTATTATTTATTTATTTATTTATTTATTTATTTATTTTTTATTTTGCATTTGTTAATCTGTAATGTCCAACTGGGCATGAGAACCCCTTTTCAATCGAGGTCCATGGAGAAAAGCTCTTCATGAAAGATAGAAATAGGCTATGTGTGACAAATACCAGCAGTCATATATAGTAAGAGTATACAGACTATGTACATGAACAAAATACGATATGCAAGTGAAGTGATAAAAATTCATTTTTTTATACAGACATATGCATTTATATTGTAGCTTTTCACGTTGAGTAAAATTGTTTGTTTGAGAGTATGTGTGTACATTTTATCCTGGGGATGGACGTTGGCTGATTTAGGATTATCTAGGTGAAGTCTAAGATCTGCTTTAAAAGTCTGTAGTTGTTTAGTTTGCTTGGGGTTCCAAATTTCAGAAACATAGGTAGAGTAGAGTGCATTTTCTGCTGTATTTAGAGATGTATTTATGCTAAATAGAGATGTGTCTTGGCAACGTAGATTTCTGTTTGTGATACAGTGCTGGAAGATAGATTTAAGGGCTGGTCATTTGTCCATGTTGTACATTAAATTGCGAACTACTGGAAGCTAGGATTGGTGAAGGATGTGGGCTACTTTGTTCCACTTTAGTAGTCTGTGGGCTTGGCAGTGGTGGGTACAGTATGAGGAATTTGCATCAAGTTTTTTTAATAACATTGTAACATTGTTTGAGTTTTGTTCTCTAGAGTGGTTTGTGAAGATTTTAGAGGCAAATAGTAGTGTGGGGAGAAAGTATGTCTTTGCAAATGTTTTTCGATTTCATCTATGAAGAAATAATTAGCTCTAAACAACAGACCAAGCTTTTGGAGTGTCTTTTTGACTGTTGTGTGGATATGGGGGTATTATCTCATATTATCAACTATTGTGACTTGAAGACGTTTAGTGTGTGGTACAATTTCTATCTTAGTGTTGTTGGATGAGGTGATGTTAAATTGGTTGTTTCTTTGTGAGTGTGATTTAGGAGTGAAAAGTTTTTGGTTCAGTAGTTATTGTGAGTTGTCTAGTCAGGTATCAATGGATTTGAAGGATTGAGCCAGTTCTTGTAATCTGTGCAGGGTAGGGCCAGATTAGATTAATGTAGAATCCTTGGTTTACTGAATCAGAACAGCATGTTTGGCTGTTGAGTATAGATCACTTATGAATACCTTACGCAAGAGTGGTCACAGAATTGATCCCTGTGGTGCACTGAATGTGAAAGAAAGGAGTAATAGGTTTATAGGTTCATAGGTTGGTAGTAGGCTGTCGGCCCTAGGGCCTATACAAGCCTAGCCATAACAATTCCCTGGCTATTTCTTCCCACAATATTTACTTCCCTGGACCCCTGTCTAGCAGGGGGACTGACATGATCCCAAGGGTGAATTTACTGTCTCCCATCCAGTCATCAAGGTTCCTTTTGAAGAGGGCCAAAGATGTGGTCTGGTTAACATGTATGGGCAGTCTATTCCAGAATCTGGGGAGTCTCTGAGTCAAGAACCTATGCCTCCAGCATATTTTGTTCATTGTGATGACAGGTTTATATCCCTGGAGCATGTGGCTCTGAGGCACTGGGATTTCTTTAAGTGTAGCATGTCCAACAGCTCTGGGTTTGACATGGCCTTGTATGTTAAGCAGAAATTGCCTCTGAGTAGACAATATGTGACAAGAGTATAGCTGGAGTTTTTTTAGAGAGTCAGCATAGGGCATCTGCTTTAGGCATGTGATTCTTTTAGTGAGGTATTTCTGCGGCCTGTCCCATTGTTGCAGATGTCTTTAGAGGTACATACCAAATGGGGCATTGTATTCTGTAATGGGTCTACAGTGGGACAATGACCTCCTTTTTTCTGGATGAAAAGCCCTTGGTGATGAGGTGTGCCACATAGAAGGATTTCCTGACTGTTGTGGTGATGTGGTTATTGAAGGTGAGACCACTGTCCACCTGTGTCCATAAGTCTCTTATCACACTTTCGGTGTTTAGTGTACTGCCACCTATGTGGTAATTCATGGGTACATGTTTTTCCCAAATGGGATAACTATACATTTCTTGGCATTGAGCTTGAGCCCATGGCTCTGGCACCAAGCATCTGCTTCTGTAAGCCCCTTTTATAGAATATCCACATCATTTGGGAATTCAGTAATGGCTCCCAATTCGCAGTCATCTGCAAACTTTGTTAGCCAGAGTCCCTTAGTGTTGGCCTGTACTTCAGAGAAGTAGATGCCAAACAAGAGTAGCCCCAGGACTGAACCAAGAGGCACTCCACTTGTCATTTGTCTGGAGCTGGATTTGGAGTTGCCTACTTTTACAGTGTGGGTTCTGTCAGTAAGCCAGTTGGCAACCCATCGAGTGACGTAGGGATTGATTCCCAGCTTAGTAAGTTTATCTATGATTCCAGAGTGGGGGATGGTGTTGAAGGTCTTGACAAGGTCCAGATATGCTGTGTGGACTGCCTTACCCTTGTCCACAGCTCTGGAGATTGATTCAAAGAAGTCAATCAGGTTCAGGAGACAAGATCGGCCCTTCATGAACCCAAACTGGGTGGGGTCCAGTGTTTGAAGGTTGCCAATGTCTTTGTTTATAAATTCCATGATAATACATTCCATGGCCTTGCAGATCAGGCTCATCAGACTGATGGGGCGGTAGTTCCCAGGATCCAAGGTGGATCCCTCCTTGTGGAGTGGGATAACTGTAGCTGTGTGCCACTCAGTGGGCATGAAGCCTGAGGTGAGGCTATGATTACACATGACACTTAGGTGATGTGCCAGTTAATTTTGTAGTGAATCCACTACACAGCCCAGGATGTCATCTGGTCCCATGGATGCTGTTTTCTTAGCTTTGGAGAGTGCATTTTTTACCTGTGTGGCCATTATTACCAGAATTTGGCAATCTTTCAATATTGAGATGGGCCCTTTAGGGGCTGAGAGCAGGGTGAAGTTGGCACTGAATCAGTCTGCCAGGATATTGGCAATATCCTTGGGATCAGTATATTTAATGCCATTCTGTTGTAGCTCAGAGCAGATCTGAGCATTGCCATTTAGATTCTTGACATAGCTATAGAATGCCTTGTGATTGTCTTTGGAATCTTTGACAATTTTATTTTCGTAACTAGCTTTGGAAGATTTTATGAGGGATCTCAGGTTCTCACTTAGGCTGGTAAGGGAGTTTTTTGCATCCTGGGATTTTCCTCTTTTCTGCAACAGTTTCTTCCTTTTGTTGTAAAATTTGTTTATGGCAGGGTACCACCAGATTGGCTTTCTTTTGTTGCAGGAGAGTGTCTTGGTTCTATTTGGGATGGCATGATTCATGCATGAGTGGATGTGCTCATACAGTGTCTTAGTGTAGGATTCAGCAGTTGAACTTTCAGTTCCCGTCTGCATAGGTGTCATGAATTTTGTCACTTCTGACTTGAGTAGCATGAAGTTGGCTTTGTAGAAGTATTTTTACAGAGGTTTCCTTACTGGGGGCTGGGGGAAGGATGTGGATGTCAAGGGTGATTAGCTTATGGTCAGACCTGACCAACTAGGGGGTGACAATAGGTGTGGAGCATCGATTTCCCATGTTGGTAATGACCAGATCTAGGATATTGGAGCCCCTGGTGGGACTATGGATTAGTTGATCCAGAGCATTGGAATTTATGAATTCCAAGAACCGTTGGGCAAAGGTGTTGGTGCAAGAGTAGTTTTCCAAGGGTAGTTGAAATCACCCAGTATTATGGTGTTTGGTTGTATCTTAATATTTTCCAGTATGTTAGAAAGGTGTAGTGAGAATCTTGAGGCATGGTGGGGGATCTGTAGCAAGCTACAATTTGGATTGTAGTCTTACCTAGTGTTAGTTGCACATGGAGAATTTCAGAAGCATTGTGTTGGGCAACTAGCCTGGTGGTGTGAATATCCTTCGTGAATATGGACACTCCTCCACCTTTAATGTTTCGGTCCTGATTTGGTGGCAGAAAAGTGTGGTAAGAGTTGTAGCCTGGTATTGCAGGGGTGCTCTCTGAAGCCTTGAACCAGGTCTCAGTTACTGTACAGATATGGATGTTCTCCATTTTTAGGAGTGCCTGTAAAGAGTGCATTTTGAGGTTTAGACTTCTAGCATTGAGTAGCATTACCTTCAGATTTTGCATGCTTGCACCTGTTATGGTGGTGGTTTTGTCCTTTGAACTTTGCCTAAAAAGGCACTATAGGGGTAGCAAGAGCCTTAGCCAGTAACCTGAATCCCAGGGACGACAGGTGCAGACCATCTCTGGCAAAGCATCGTGGTCTGTCGATCATGTCATCCCAGCCAGACAGACACTGGATCCCCTTTGAATGATACCATAAGCTTAGCCAATTGTTGAAGTCAATCATTTTGTCCTTATACTGTGGTATCATTCTGGGTGAAGGCAGAATGCTACTCAGGGCTAAGGTCATGATATGAGATATCTTCCATGTCTCTTTTAATGCAGTCCAGGGAGGTACATCTCAAGTCATTCACAGAGTCATATTTGTACTTGTTGTGGAGTGACTTGAGTGCATGTGTTATGTGGCGGATCCTGGCACCCGACAGGCAGCTGACTGTAATTTTCTCCTTGTTCAGCTTGGTGAGTGGGACATCAGTATGCCTAACTATAGAGTCACCTATGACTAAAGTGTTGGGTACGTTGTCTTACCTTAGGAGCTGTTTTTGGGTGGCCCACTGGTGTTTTGAGATATGTGACACTTTGGTTGTGACTAGTATTTGTTTGCATTTCAGCTTTGGAGGTTATTGTTGCTTGGGCAGGTTACTGTTAAGGGCCTCCACATATAAGGGTTTAGTGTTGCTACGTGAGGGTATTGGTGGTGTGGGTTTAGAAGCGCTATGTGTTATTTGAGGTGTAGTGCAGCTGCTAACCTTCTCCTCTTGAGTGTCTAGCACAATCTTGGGTGGGGAGAAGAGGAGTAATACTCGACACTTGGTATCTGTTTAATAGGTAGGTTTTACATCTTGGAAATTGAAAAATAGTTTCAGGGGAAGTTGTTTAGTATGTATTATTGAACACTGTTTATTCTGTTGATATGCAGAGTGTTTGTATTACTTGCGGTCACTTTATATATTGCCATTATGCAGTAGAAGTAATGGCAGATGAGATGTAACTGTTATGTGTTGTGGGATGCATTGTTGTTAAGGTATGTTTTGTTAGTGTGTCTTGCACTTGCATGACTGTCCATTTGCTGTGTTTTTATGTATGTCTATACTGAAGGGTTGTTATCTTACCATAGCGTCTGTGGCTTGCTCTTCAAGTCATTGCATTCGTTGTGTTCCTTGGTTATATGGATGGTGGTTTCCTGTTCGGTGCTTCTGTTCTTTAGTAACTGCAATGCATACAGCCACATCTCATGGTGTCTCTACGTCTGAGCCCATAAGGAAAACCACTGTACAAACCAGTATTTTGGTTATAGGAGACTCCATTGTGAGATACATAAATGTTCCAGTCACCAGGCTAAGAAGAGAGTCATTGTCAGTTGCCTATCAGGAAACAGGATTCACCAGATCATGCATGCACCCAGTATGACTCAGTCATAGTCCATGTGGGTGTAAATGACCTGAGATGTACCTCCCTAGACCGTATAAAGAAAGACATGATGGAGGTCCCAGACTGTGGGTCCCAGGCCCATATGAGTCTAACAAAATTCTATCTTCTCTAATGATCATGCCACAACATGAACAGAAGATAAATGATTTTAATAATTGACTTAGATTTTGGTGTTATTTGGGGGATGCACTACTTGTCAGCCTGGAAGGATATGGTTAACAAACACCATGTTGCTTTGCGAGGAATAGTCTGTACCTGTCTTTCCTAGGCTTTCAAAATATTCACAAAACCCTTACCCACCCACATAGAGCCTTTGCTGGCATTGCCAAACTGATAAACTTTCTGACCTAGCAAAACCAAACCAAGAAAACCTAATGGTATTACTGCTCAGTGTCAGACGTCTCCTCATCCTGGAGAGTGTAGACATATGCGCAGTTACTAAGACATGGCCTAAAGCTGAGGCATGCACATGCCTTCCATACATTCAGATATACTACTAAACAGGAAGGGACACAAGGTGGAAGAGTCTCAAAAACAAATTCACCTCAAGGCTGGTGAAACAATATGATGAGCCTGAGCTTCTCGATATCCAAATTACCATTGGCAAAGTCCAATACCATGTCCTTGCAAGTTATAGGTCCCCCGTCTGTGACCCATGAAACCCACAGCACCTACTTAAATGTACTGAAGACACTCCCTGTTCAACCCAACACCATATTAATTAGCAACTTTAACTACTCTAAGCTGGAAATCATGCATGATCCCAAACATGTAGCTCTAGAGATTCCTGGACTTTGTAAACACAGACAAACCGAACCTGGAAATCATGCATGATCCCAAACATGCAGCTCTAGAGATTCCTGGCCTTTGCAAACACAGACAAACTAGACCTGGGAATCATGCATGATCCCAAACATGTAGCTCTAGAGATTCCTGGATTTCGTAAACACAGACAAACTGCACCAGCTAGTCTGTATGCCCACGACGGGTGCTAACATCCTTGACCAGGTCCTCAAAAACATGGGATAATGTTGCTCCCCCCCTTACTGTAATGTTCTTACTGGTCATTTTGAACCATAAAGCTGTCTCCTTTGAAAGAAAAATAAAACCAGGGATCCCAAATAACCCTGGAACTTTTAGGAATTATTCTAAGGCAAACATCCTACTATTAAGTGCCACCCTAGTAAAATTTCAAGCCTCTCCAAACCTTGAAAAGATTGCTGCCTATGTAGAGGTGTTCACAGAAACCCTGTATAATCATGTTAATGGCTACATGCAGACAGCTGTACATACACAGAATAAACACAGGACAATCTCACAAAAAAAGCCACAGTGGTGGAATCCTTACCATTAAAAGGTTTTAAAACAATAGGAAGAAAATCATGGCAAAAGTTAGGAAGCTAAATGAACAGCAAGGGAAAACTCCCTCAGCAATCTAAACAAGCAACTTAGGGGGCTAATCAAGTCTACTAAAGCCATATTTGAGGCAAAAATAGCCTCCTATGCCAAGGACAATAACAAGGCATTTTTCAGCTATGTCTGCAACCTCAAAGATAATACACAAAAATGTGCTGAACTAATTGTAAATGGAAACACCTACACTGAGCCAGAAGATATAGCAAATATACTGGGTGACAAATTTAGCTCTAATTTTAACCCTCTTCTTCCTCAGATGCATCTCAAGAAATACTACAGCTCCCTGACTATCACTAGGGAAGAGTTTCTCAATGCACTCTCCAAGGCCAAGAACACTGCATCAATAGGCCTCAATAATATCCCAGACTGCTCCTTAATAACATGAACCATGGCCTATCAGGACCACAATAATCTCTATTTTACTTTAGTCTCCAGTCAGGTTTCATGTCAAGTGAATGGAGGACTGCAACCATTACCCCTCTGTACAAGGGCGGGTCATATTTGGACCCAGGTAACTAAAGCCCCATAGTTATGACTTGTCTAATATGCAAAGTAATTGGGATAATTATCATGGAAAGTATATGCGATGACATAGGAAACCTTCAGACCTTGACTACAACCCAGTCTGGTTTCAGTCAGGGACAAGCCATGCCTACTTAACCTTGTGAACTTCATTGAAAAGGTCACAAAAGCAATTATTGAGGGCAAAATGGTGCATAAAGCCTATCTTATCCTGGTGAATGCATTCACCTCAATGTCCCATTAGGGTATTGTAGATAAACTCATGGAATTAGGTATAAATTCTTGTCACCAGCTGGGTGGCCAGCTATCTGGACCCAAGAAGTTACAATAGGGGAATCTACCTCCACAAAGAGGCCAGTCACTGATAGAGTCCCTCAAGGCTGTGTGCCTGGGTCAGTCATTTTTGACATCTTCTTTTCTGAAGTCAAGAGCTTCTGGATGACCAAGTCTGCAAGCAATTACATACTAGGTGCAGCCATAGAATCCCCCAAATGCACAAATACCCTCCAAAAAGGCCTGACACAGACTAATAACATGTCAGAGTCATGGTCTGAAAGTCAATGCTAAAAATGTATAATAGTATCCTTTGGGAAGATGGCTACCACCGTAATCTACCACATTGATAACGCAACCTTAAAAAATAGACCCAGTGGTCAGGGATTTCAGAACACATGTAGACAGTACCCTGACCTTTGATCGTGTATCTGTGGTAGTAAGAAAATCATTCTATGTTGAGCAATTGATAAGCAGGGTATTGCATCTAAGTCCAAGGATCACATTGATTCACTGTACTCACCCCTCATGAGACCAGTCATAGAGTACAACACTCGCCGTTCTATGCAGAACACCTCAAAGGCCTACCCCTGTACTACTTCTACTACAGACTACTAAGAAGTCATCTGCACCTTGCCAACAAACCATTATCTGATCTCATTGTGACAGACCTGTTGTACATTTGCAAAACAAATTACCAGAATTACCAGATCTAGTAACTTAGACTTCATCTGAACATAAATATGACATGTTGGAGGGATAGGTATGTGTCTGGCATTTTCTGGAAAAGGTGTGGGGGGCTGGAAGAGGAGCACCTTACATTGAGGGGTTGCAAGCATGGATTCCCTGTACAAAAAATTATTCATAGTTTCATAGTTTCATAGTAGTGTACTAGGCTATCTGCCCGGGGGCATTTATAAGCCTAGCCAACAGTGATGTCCCATACTATATAGTTGCGCCTCTCTAGTAGTGACACATGTGGGACCCCATTATTTAGTAAACTATACCTCTGTCTAGTAGTGACACTGAGGTCACTCCCGGGGTAAACTTGCGATCTCCCATCCATGCATCGAGATTTTTCTTGAACAGTGCCAATGAAGGGCTCTGTCTCACATGAACTGGGATTTTGTTCCAGAGTATGGGTAACCTCTGTGTTATGAATCTATCCCTCCAGCATGTCCTATTCATATTTGTGCAGCTGTTTGTAAACTGTACAACAGTGACTTTTAAAGTCTGCAGTTATTTGCATTAAATCATATGTTTATTTTCATAGTTTCAGGATTCACATTACTAATAAGGAGCCATTTATACCATGCTATCTGATTTAAGACATGTGGCTGTATTTCTACATTTGATATTTAAAATAATATGCACAATAATAAATTATAGTTACAACAGGGCATGTATTATCAGTGATGAAGTTGCAGTTTGTTTCTACATACCGAAAATTCAAATGCTTCCTTATCTGTATAGTTTGGATGAAATACATAAAACACTCGGCTATGTATCAGTGCCAATCCCTATTTTAAGCTAAAGACTCAATGAATGTCTCAAAACAATGAAAAAATATGTGTGTTTTCAGTAGAAATAACAGGGAAATATAAAGTCTTTCATACACATTAAAAGTGTTTTTTCATTGTGTCAAAACTTCTGCACTCCCCCACTCCACTTATTTATACATAGTAGCTCTGAAATAGCTGTTTCTTAGAGATTAGTGAATTCCCTGGGATTACAGCAGTTTCAGGCTTGGTACAACAGTGACTTTTAAAGTCTGCAGTTATTTGCATTAAATCATATGTTTATTTTCATAGTTTCAGGATTCACATTACTACAAAGTTAATACATTTATACCATACTATCTGATTTAAGACATATGTATGTCTTCTGCATTTTGATATTAAAAAAATAATATAAATAATAATAAAATATTGTTAAGCAGCATTATCAGTGATGAATACATGAATGACTGATGACTGACTGACTTTTTACCATTTTTTTTTAATATTTTAATAACCTTTCTCTTTATTTTAAATTTAAATTTATTTATATGTATTTTATTATTTCATGTGTTATATAATGATATTTATATTTGTTTCATTTTTGCTTTTTTCAGGCCAGGTACTGAAAGAAAATGGAAATATATCACAGTTGATCACCAAAAACTAAAATGTAAAATAAATAAATAAATAAATATATAGTTCACCTGATCACACTTACATTTTTGGAGTTCCAAGGATAGCACTTATACCCCTCAAACTTACATTGAAAACATAAAGTATACTGCATAGTGTGCTTATCTGTTTAATATATACTGATATATACACACACAAATATATATAAATAATATACACACATTATATCTATCTACATATGTATGTGTGCATCTTTGTGTGTGTGTGTGTGTGTGTGTGTGTGTGTGTGTGTGTGTGTGTGTGTGTGTGTGTGTGTGTGTGTGTGTGTCTCTGTGTGTGTGTGTGTGTAAAGAGGTAGTCATTTACATTGAACAGCTGAAATATCAACATGCTAAAAATTGACAGCAAAACATCAATGCACTTCTGCACATGCTCTGAAGATTAACTGTCCAGCAGGAAAACAAAAGATGTAATTTTTGCAGTGGGGCAAGCACCCTACACCCCCACACCCCCTGCTAATTGCATAATCCCTGAGTTGAGGTAGGAGTCTCCTATCCTAGTATTGTCAATCTCAAACACCTGTTGACCATCTGTTCTAGATATATATATATATATATATATATATATATATATATATATATATATATATATGTATACACACACACACACACACACACACACATATATATCAATACATTTGTATGCTTGTATGTACTGAAAATCAACTTAAGTATGTTGTTTTTTTGGATTTCCAAGTAATGTCACAGATAGTAATATATTTTAAAACTGAAAATGTTCTGAATAACGAATTATGTATTTGTAAGATGATTTTTTGTTATATAATGCAAGAATATTTATTTACAGTTACAACACATGATTTTAGTATTGGGGTTATAGAAACCTATTTAAGAAAACTGGATTCTGATAAATACAATTACTTGTCTAATATATTGTTTGCCTTCCAATAAACATTTTCAACAGATGTCAGCAATAAGCATGTGAGCTGCTGTTCCCACTAGTTATGTTAACATTTCTTTAGCTCTTTGGGATGGTTAATTGGGTATGTGGAAATGGAAATATGTTTATTTCATTTTACTTGCTTTTATTCAATAGTCAGACTGATGAAATGATCTTTCTCAGACCCTTTTCAGCAATGAAACCTGAGACAATAACAAGTGTACATCTGGCATATGTATGAGAGCTTCAATGCAGGAAATTGACCAGAATGTATTGGGAGGTGAAAGGAACCTGGAGTACCTTCAGGAAACCCAAGTATACATGAAGATAGCATGCAAAACGCAACAAGAACAGTGACCAGTGATTAGGATCGAACCCTGCAGCTGTGAGGCAAATAGCTAATCAGTGAACCTTGTATTTTTAAGGTTAATGTTTATTCTACAAAATGATGATATAAAACTGAGTTCCTTTATATACTACATGAGTTGTATGAATTACTTAATATTTATATAGAATGTTGACTATAGTAGGTTAAATTCATATGATTTTAAAGTGAAGTCAATACGATTATTGATTCTGCAGGAGAGAGCATAAGGCTGTATTTTTAACAAGTGTAATCTGTCTCTCGATATGGAGATAGCTACAGGTATAGATATAGACATGGAGATAGATGTATCACCTTTATAGAGTGATATAACCACATGAATTGCATAATATGAAAGAATAATGATATAAAAATGTCATAAGTTAATTAAGACTAGTTGAAGCTAAAACAGATTTAATAGGTACTAAAGGGTTTCATCGTGCCAATAACAAAGATCAGCAAAAACAAACACATCTGCTTCTTACTTTTTAATCTATCATGTTGTAGGAGAATCAACAGTATTGGAAAAAAAATGTTGACAGTCAAATGCGCATGCTCCAAGACATAACCTTGGAGCATGCGACTGCAAAACAATGTTTTTTTGCAGGGCAGCAAGTACCCCTGCCCTGCTACATTCCCTCCTAATTATAGATTTCAACTCTGGGATTGCACAGTACTGGGAAAGAGGTTTATTGCCCAACTGTGGTATTACAGCAATCCCACACAACTGTCATTCAGCTTTGTCAACCAAACTGTGTCAACAAAAGATCTGTCTGCTATGTAAACTGTCAATGTAAATGGTTCCTCCTATATATACAACATATATGGTGTTATTTTAAAAACATATAACCTGATCAAGTATATTTAATGGCAATTTAATTTAATTTCATGGGAAACCTTTAAAGCCAGAAATGCAGGAATGATATCAACATGCTATTTTGACTGCTGAACTAAACCTTATGCTGTTGTCAGAACATTTGCTGATGTGAAGATATTGTCATGTTTTCTCTCATTACTTGCCTGTCTTTGTTTCTGTTTGACTATTGCCTGTGTCTGTTTCTATCAGTTTGACTATCAATCAGTCTTTCTCTCATGCTCTGTTATACGTATCTGTCTCTCAGTCTCTACCAACTTACACATTTGCTTATTTATTTTCTTGGTAACCATTTAAGTACCATTGATATGATATCTCTTTCATTGAGGAGACCTGTAGTTTACAACATAGATTACTTTGTGTATATATGTTTGTATGTATGTATGTATTTATTTATCATTTATTAACTGGATAATTGGGATTCTTCATTAACCCTTGTCAGCTATGATGTGGGTTACAGTAAATACATCAAAAATATTGTAGGCAGCAAATATGTGCAATGTGAAAAACTCATACTAAGAAAATTTAGTGCACCCAGTCAGCTTTGTAATGCTTGAAAGAAGGAAGATATTGTTTTTTGAATCATAAAAGGCCCTAATCTCCTATCTCTTTGCAAAATCAGTGGCTCTATAAACACCATCACTATGGACTTAAATCTACACCAACAAATAAACAAGATTCACTGGAGGGATAGATTTCTAACACAACATATTCCTAGCCTATGGAATAAGTTACCACTACAGGTCAAAAAATACTACTTTGGCTAACGTTAAGACTAATATTGAAGACTGGGTGGGTAGACATGCATTTACAAAAAAGAAAACACAACTGGGAGAAAGAAGGGTCCAAATGAAGTGATGATAAAACCAGCATGTAAAGGAGAGTAGTATTGCTGGAACTGAATTTGTTCTCAAATATTTGTGAGTACCTTCGCATGGTGGACCCTGATTTTACAAAATGACACCAAGACAACACTGATATATACACTGTATCTTATACAGCATATATCATGGAGAGAGTTAAAAAATAAAAAATGCAGTTGGGTGCACAAATCACAGGATAACCAAATGTTCAGACTGGTGCTAGGACTGCAAAAATGGCAGTCTAGAATCCTGAAAACACAAAAACATTCCTACAATGTGATTAGGCCAGGCTCAAGTGGAGGGTGTGCCCTGTTATAGAAGGTAGTAGTAGTCCACAAATACCAGAAAAAACTGACAGGCCAAAAAAAGCCATAAAGATGACAAAGTGGGCTATTGAGGATAAGGAAGAAATTAAGTATGTTGCTGTTATGCAAGAAGTCCAGAATTTACAGATAGAAAATATCCAGAAAGACTGAGAAAATTAGAAGAGAAATTAGAGGAAAGGAAAATATTTGCACAAGAAAAACTGTCAAAAGTTTAAATGCAAATTTGTGTTCATTAATACAACAGATCCATCAAAAACATTACATAGACAAAGAAACTTTGGGCTGCCTGGAAAATGTGACAGAGCAGTGTGAAAATATAAAGAACAAAACCCAAAGATTTTTGAAAGGTATAAAAAAGAAACATGGACATCGGGAAAAAGAGATATGATATGGTGCAATATTTATGCAAAGGAGAAAGCCAGACTAACCAATACAAAAATGCAGCTCCAAAACTATTTGAAGGAAAATACAAAGGTGCCCAGATATGGAATTTTTACAATGCCATAAATAAGAAAACAAAGGGGAATGTAGAACAGAGGATTAATAAGGCAGAAGTTAAACAAATAGAAACCGAAGTTATGTAACACCTGTAAAGTGAAAGATTTAATGTAGAAAATCCAACACAAGTAATGTTACAGTATGATGGAACAACGAGTCCCCACATTAAGGAGAAATAGGGGGAGCGGGAAACATCTGAAGAAGAAATATGGACATGGGAAAGAAATAAAAGATTTAATATGGTGCAATATTTATGCAATGGAGAAAGCAAAACTAATCAATATAAAAAAGCATTACCAAAGATATTTGATGAAAAATACAAGCAAAGACACATGGATATGGAAACGATCTCAATAGAAAAAAAAACAAAGGCGGAAAGTAGAAAAGAGGATAAGTAGAAGTTAAAAAAATAGAAACTGAAGTCATGGATTACCTGCAAAGTGAAGGATTTAGTAGAAAATTCAAAACAGGTAACGTCACAGCTTGATAGAACAATTTCCCAAACTAAGGAGAAACAGGTGGAGCAGAAGGCTCATACTTCTCAACTGTCCAGATTTTTGCAGAATGTCCAGATTTTTACCTCATAGTTTTGGTCTTTCCCTCATAAAATGTTGGTTTTCTGGCAGATCGTTGAGGGCTGAAGTGACTAAATAATGACATACATTTCAGCATCACACTTGTTTCACATCCTTCAGAAAATGTATGCTAACACAAATTATATTATTCTAGCAACTTTCTTAGTTTATAAGAACAATATTTAAAATCTGTCCCTATTTTGGGGCCTTTGTCCCCCCATTATTTTAGGCTTTGTCTAGATTTCTAGCATTAAGAGGTTGAGAGGTATGGGAGGCATCTGATCACTTGCCACATGATAATGGCATTGAGCCTTCGGTAGAAAACCAGTACAAAAGTTCAGTTGGTGTTGCACAACAAGGGAAGGAGCAGGAAACAGTTGTAACTCTGGTGCAACCAATATCGTGGAGTGATACGTGAATGAGTTCCCATATGAAGGAGCACCAGATGAGACAGTATGCAGCTGAAAAGGATATGTTACAGGAAGATATTCCAAACCTTTCTGTACAATGTCCACAGGAAATAGAGAACAAAGAATGTGCCCTCAGTTTAGAAGAAAATGTTGCTCTAAGGCTTGATTTAATAGGGGTGGATAGACATATTAAGTCTGATGAAAGAAATAGATTACAGAAAGTAAATACGTTCCAAAATGTTAGATGACTGATAAAACAGATGAACACAGTAATTTAGACTATTAACAGAAATTCTTGTGATATAACAGAAGTAAATAGGATATATTACTATGCAGCTTAATAACAGATGGAGTCTAACCTCAAACACATAAAGAATAAGGGACAAAAAGGGAAGAAATAAAATGCCATCATGGAAGCATCAAAACTATAAAGCAATTAAGACAAGAAGAGGCACTGTTAGAAGAGTATAGAGGAGGGAACATATCAACAAAAATACTTAAAAAGATAGACGTGGTAAAAGCAATGTGTAGTCTCAAAACAGAACAGACACTACTGCACATAATAAACTAAAGATATCAGCACAGGCAGACATTTTTAGAAGAAATGTAGATAAATATAAAGGAAAAGTACAAAATAGTCAAGTTATTGATGACCCAAAAAAGTTTTATAGAGAACTGGGAAACAAAGCAAAAGGAATAGAAACACCAACAAAACAGAAGAAACAGACACAGTTTAAAGAAATATTTATTAAGACCCTGTCACACATAACAAAGATGCTGAATGGATAGAAAATTTTAAAGAAACAATAAGGAGTTCAAATGTATAGAATATGAAATGGAATGAAGTAACAGCCAGAGAAACTGAAACAAAATTAAAGAAAAGCTCCTAAAGGGAAAGCCCCAGGTGCAAATGAAGTACATAACTTTGGACTAAAAGTATTAACATCTTTACACAAAGATTTAGTACTGACTAAGAATGACTTATATGCATATCCCAAACAGACACCAACCTGGTTAACAACAGGAAAAATGAAACTCCTTCTCAAGAGTGAACCTGTAAGCCATCCTCAATACTATAGACCAGTGACTTGCCTTCCAACGACAAACAAACTGTATGTTGGAATTGATGCAGACGGAGTTTATAGATATTTAAAACAAAATAATCATGGCAATAAAATAAAAGGATAACAAAACAAAGTCATATGGAACAAAGGATCATTAGTTGCTAAATAAAGTCATAATAGAACATTTTAAAAGGGGAAAAATCAAAGTATGCAATGGATAGATTACAAAAAAGCACTTGACAGCATCCCACATTCATAGATAAAAGAGTGCTTACAAATGTATAAGACACACCCTGCATTGATCAGTTACATTACAGAGACCATGAAACAGCCGCAAACCACTTTGCAGTTAAGCCACAACAAAGGGCAAATTATTATTCCAGGAATAACAATTCAAACTGGGATAGTCTAGAGTGATTATTTGTCACCGCTGTTGTTTTACCTTGCCCTTAACCAATAAAGTTGTTTACTCAACAGATTAATTCATGGTTACAATCTAACTCTCAGAAAACAACATTGCTTAAATACTTCTCATATATTTATCTTGGGTGACTTAAAACTGTGTAGTTCATCAGATGAGGAATTGAAAGCACAACTGCAAGTGGTTGAAACTTTCTCGGATAATATAAAAATGTCATTTGATCTTGATAAATGTTCAAAAGGAATGATTAAAACAGGAAAATTGCAGCACCAAGAAAAAAAACAATCTGGGACAGGAATGTGATATAAAAGAACCCGAGCAGCAGGGAGTGTATAAATATTTGCGAATTGATGAAGGATCTGCAATAAAACCTTCATTACATAGACTCCTGATACTTTTTTTACAGCTCTTACCTCCTAGGTAAGGCCCTACCCACTCCACTCTCCTAGACTACCCCCATTCCCACGCAATGCCTAGTTGATTTCCTTTATACCTAACCTTACCACACCCACACCCAACCCCCCATCCCTCAGCCAATCACACAAAAGAACACCACCACCCCTTCCCCCTCCTTTGTTGTCATATTGCACACTCTACACCTAGTACCTCCCCACTCACAAGGTTGCTGAGTCTATCCTATGAATATACTATCAGGGTGCCAACACATTCCACAGGGTTATCTCTATACACTTCTACTACTTCGAACAAATCAAACATGTACTCCCGTCAAATAATTCTAACACTAACACTCACTATCACAGCCCATCTAACCTCACCCTACTTCAACAACATTACAATCCCCAGCATAAGTCACCCTACCTCAACCTCACTTCCAACATTCTCTAACTAACTTTTACTCATCTCATCCTCACTCTTTATCCACACCACCTATGACCTACACCTCTACAAACTCCTCCATTATCAAAGAAAATCTAGCATATCTATATAATGTGACTTAGCCTTCTCCAAATACCTACAAACCATAATAAACATTGCCTCTCACCTGCTTTGCAGTGGTGGTATCAACCCCACCCCAAGTCCAAAAACAAGTCCAACACATTACCAAAATCAGCCTATAACCAATACTTGCCTACTTAAGAAAACATCCAGTATTCTAATAATAAATCATAACATAAGAAGCATTGTTAATAAAACCACTGAGCTCCATGCAACCATAGCATTATACTTACCTGACATCATCATCCTCATAGAAATATGGCTTAAACCACACATTAAAAATGAAGAAATACTTCCCCCTGGTTACAGCATACTACGAAAAGACCGTACAGCTAAAAGAGGAGGCGGAGTCACTCTCCTATATCCGAACAACAGTTGTGTTGAATTATTTAACATATAAATCCTTGCATTTAATAATGCAGAGATCCTACTTGCTAAGTTAAGACTAAATACACCAAAACAGCTAAATATCTTGAATCATATATCCCTCCAGGAGATAACATCAAAACCCTAAAATCTCTTCTCCAATGGAGGTCAGAAACTCTCCCCATGAAACTATTATACTAGGCGACTTCAATATTGATTGGACCTCATTGAAATCACCCCACCCCTCAAATCATATTAACTTTTACGGCTTCTCACAGCTTATACAAACTCCTACTAGGGTAGACAAACCTCAAAAAGACTGGATTCTTACCAATTGTCCATCTTCCACCCATAACTTCAGTACACTAACCGACTAAGTGATCACTAAGTGACCACCTCCCAACCTTCTTCATCAGAGACAAAACTAAACTCATTAAAACTAGCTCTCTTAAACATATCAGATACACTAAAAACTTCAGGGTTGATGACCTTGACACAGCCCTTAAACACTCTAACTTGATCCCTCTTTTAAGACTTCCTTTAGATGGAGCAGTTGAGTATTTCAACACTATCTTCTTAGGCCATCTCGACCAACTTGCCCCACCCAAGACAGATCTGCACTAAAACTGTCTATGCCCCATGGCTTACCAAGAGCACTAGGCAACTTATGAAACAAAATGACAAAGCATGTGACACCTGATGCAAAAACAAAACTACTCCTAATAGGCAACGCTGAGAAACACTGTAAAAAAAAAACAAATCAGACTAGACAAACAAAAATACTGTAGTGAAACTCAAATTAAGCAAAATACCAACCCACAAAAGTTCTGGGCTATTGTAAACAGTATTCTCCAACCAGATAAATCACCATCTCCTCATCCAAACATAGACACCACCTCTATAAACACAGCCACTCAATTCAATGAGTTCTTTACCAACTCTATACTAAAGCCATCAACAGACCCACTCTCCTCAACCACCACTATACTATATAACCCATCAAATAATGCCAAATCCTTCCCCCTTCAACCTGTACCAACTTACACCATCTATAGACATCTAACCAAACTTAAACCCACCACCCAAGCAGTAGACAAACTACCTGCCAAATTTCTACAAATAGCTATAAAAGCCATTTCCGACAAAATCTCTATAATCGTTAACAAATCGATCTCACAAGAAAAGGTGCCACTTCTAAGGGAAATCTCCTACATTATACCAATACACCTCCACTGACCTAACAAACTGCTGCTCTATAGCTATACTTTCCCCACTGGCTAAAATACTGGAAAAATGTATTCACACTCAGATCCTAACACATCTCCTTTCCAACAATATTCTTGCCAAAACTCAACACAGATTCCATCCCAACCATAGCACTGCCACTGCACTCATCCATTTTAGTAATCTGGTAAATATGCAATGCAACAATGGCCAACTAGTGTCTGAAGTTTTCCTTGACTTATCAAAGGAGTTTGATACAGTCTCCTAGACAAACCTTCTAACATCACTCTTGGAATTAAAACTAACTACCCCCACTCTATTATGGTTTCAAGACTATCTGTCCCAATGTCAACAAGCTGTTCAGTGGAAAAACTCCCTTCCCCCTACTTCCTGTAAAACTAGGAGTACCCCAAGGATCAATCCTAGGACCCCTACTTTTCACTATATTTACAAATAATCTTCACAACACTACCTCTCTAGCAAACCTAATGCAATACGCTGATGACTCCACCTTAATCTGCTCTGATCCCACCCTCCATCAACTTCACATCAGGACTCAAGAAGCCTTTACATCCATCAAAACCTGACTAACAAACTCCCAGCTAATACTAAATTATAGAAAGACCCAACTTATGCTCTTCCATCCTTCCAAAGCAGCAGTACCTACTCCCCCATTCTCTATTTCTGCATCAGATAATAACCCAATCTCCCTCCATTACACAAACCAAATTACTAGGGGTCATTATTGACAATAATATGAAATTTGACAAACACATAGCTCATGCAATAACCAAAGTCAACAAAAAACTAGGTACTCTTTACAGATGTAAAAACTTCCTAACCAGCAACAGTAAAGTTACTCTAGCTCATACCCATCTTCTCTCTACCTTATTGCATGCTTCTCCTGTCCTAGTTAATCTTAACAAGAGTGATTTAAACAAGCTGTCAGTATGGTACAACAAAATAACAATATTCGCCACAAACTCCTCCTACCACACCCACCACTGTCAAGCCCTAAAACAGCTTTCCTGACTGGAATTCCTTAACACCTTAGCTGTAAACCAACTTCTTCTAGCTCACCAAATACCATACCAACCTAACAAATCTCCAGCCTTACAAAACCTGATCATCCTCTACTCCAGTAACCAAGAACTTAGATCCACTAACAAAGCACTAATCACAATCTCCAAAAGCCATTACAGCTCTGGTGACTCCCTGTATTCTAGCAACATTGCCAAGACTTGGAACTCTCTATCACTAGGAATCAGGGTACAACCTAACAAAACCATCTTCAAAAAACAGCTTATTTCCCACCTAAACAATTCATGGACATGCAACTGCCTAGCACCTGGCTGACATATTTTAACACCTTTCCCCTACCCACTATCCAACCTCTTCTTTAAAACTCCCACAGATGTACTATATTTATTATCACATGTTACTTACCAACTCACTGACACTTATTCCCCACAGTCCTATCTATACTCACTAACTCTCCAAGAGACTAAGTTAAATAGCTTTCCCTTAAAATGTCAAATTCTAGTTTTTTCTTTCTTCTCTTATCTTTATTAAATCTTCAAGATTATCTCTATTAAGCATACTGCATGAACAACAGTCACATGTTACTACCTGCTATACTTCTTAACTGTATGTCTAAACCACTATACTTATGTAAATATCTTACGCAATCATGGTATTATCTGCTGTATTTTATAACTGTATGTGTAAACCACAATGCTCATGTAAATATCTTATGTATAGTATGTTAATATTTGTTTCTGGAGCTTTTCTCCCCAGAATCTCTGCTGAAAATGGACAGATCTGTCCAGTTGGACCTCCAACAAGCAAATATAAAATAAATAAATAAATAAATAAATAAAACATGAATAGATATGAATAAAACTCAGTAAGGAATACCTCAGAAGATTAAAACTAACACTGAAAGCAGCCTTGGCTTCCAGGAATAAAGTCCAAGCTATAAATCAGTTTGTTGTTCCTGTTCTAATTTATGGCTTCCGTGTGATTGACTGCCCCTAAAAGGTATTGGGCCAGTTGGACAGGAAAATAAGAAAAACGCTTCATGCTTATTAAATGGTATATAAAAATCTGTGTGTACCAGGATTATATATTCCATACTCTGAAGGAGGTACATATCTAGATCTGCAGTCATGAAACCTAGCTTGTTCCTATGTTCCCATACGGCCTATTCAACAGTAAAAGAAGAATGACGCTGGAACAATAGATATTCAACAAACGGTGCATTTTATTAATAATCAGGCAAAATAAAAAGGTAGCATTGTATGTACATTGTTACGTACACATTTAGAGATATGGCTGAGATTATGCTGTATACATCATGAACTAGTACAAAGGCATGCACTTAATTTTACATTATAAGAGCGGTAGATATAAAGCATCACAAGATGAACATCACGTTTTGGATGGATGCTATTTTACATAGAATGGTTTGTACTGGAGGGTGACTAAAGGTCAAAGGCTAATTGTGGAAAATGGGAATCACTATGTAACACTCAAGTGGCTAATAACTAAGACTCTCTCTCAGGAAGTCTAAGGTACCTTGATGTGTTATGATATCCAAATAGGTTATACTTACTTGTGGAAGGATAAGAGGCTCATAGTGGTTAGGAGTACCTTTCCCCCACAACATCGTCGGTGTGATGTATTTCAGCAGGAGAGATTCAGAGATGCTCACTCTGCCAATATATAGTTCAGCTATCTGTAATGGATCTTGTTTTCCACATGCTATCTAAGGTGTTGTCTTGCTTTGAGCCCCATGTCTTTTACAGACCAGTTTTCAGAAAAGAACTCTGATCTTAAAGCATTTATGCTTACTTATACGCACTAAAATGTATCCCAATGGAGAGATCAAGTTGTACATTTTTAGGGAAAAAAAATCTCATTTCAGGAAGCATTATCAGTTGCAACGTTTTTTGCTGTAGTAAAACTGCATTGTAATAAGTGGTTGTATAAGAACAAATAAACAAGGCCACAGCAGATTATCTATCATGGTATATTAAATTATCTGCAGTGCGTTATGTTCTGTTTTTTTCTCACATAAATGTTATTCTCAGCCATTCTTATGTATGCATGTCTGCCTTCCTGAAGCACTCATATAGTTCAACAGATATTCCTGGGATTGTGCGTTTTTTTACTTTATTCATGGTAACTGCCAAGGCAAAATACCTTGTTCATATGGGAACACAGGCTAAGTGATTTGTTCATTTATTTATTTTTAGTTATTATGTTTATTGACTTGGCTGATGCTGCTGCCTGGTCCCCATTTACAAAGAGGATCGAGACAAAAGCTCTGCAGATGTTATATGAGGAAGATAAGCAGATAAAAAGAAGAGTAAAAAGAAAAAAAAACAGGTATAATTACACATGAGAATAACAGAAAAGTAAGGCTGCACAATCAGCATACAGATGAATATTGGATTCACATATAATAGAAAGCAGTTAAACTGGTATAACCCATCAGTAGATGCTTTGATTTACATTTCTGAATGAAATTCTTGACTGTAGGACAGTATCATACATGCAGAGATCCTTACCTGCTCATACGTTCTTTGCACACCATGAGATGCACTGCAGAACCATAAGCACGCATAGAGTGTATCACACTTATGTTGAGCTGATAGTATTTAATATCCAAGTCTGATTTCTTATAACAGCAAGTATTCAGGATATCTGAGCTAAGACATTAAGGCAGTAAGCCCGTCCCACTGTTGTGGCAGAAACGTAAGTAATAGTAAGGAATAGCGACAGAAGAAGAAGATAAAAATCTTTCCACCACTTAGCCTCAAACCCTAGTTCTCTTACACTACCACCAAACCCACTGCCATTGTGCCAAATAAATACACTGCCCTGTGTGAAGAGTTTCAAAGGGCACAATGCAATATGCCATAAGTTGAACTACATAGGAACTATAAAAGGATGGAGGGCATTGAGGGAGAGCATCTAGTCAAGTGCAGACAATGTAATATGCTGTATTTCTGTTATAGCTATTGCATATGCTTTTTTGTTTGGTTCTATAGCTTTTTATTTATTATTTTTTATTTTATATCACAATGGCAAATGAACAAAAATGACAAATAAATTTAACGTTTAAGAGACAGTGCTATTAAATAGGATTATGCCAGCTAAGAGCTGCTTATCAGTTGTTGAGGAGCAGACCAAAATATAAGAACAATTTGGAGTATCCGTGAGAATAAGGTATGCTCAAAATGTCCCAACATCACCACAGGCAGTAATGACTTACCACAAAGCCCTTTGAAGTAAAATAACCACACTCAAGGAATTCTTCTCATTAATACATTTTACTGAAAAAATTGACACTATTCGCATTAAAGTTGTCAAGGTATACATTTTAACAGAATATTGACTAGGATGTTTCTGTTTAATTAATTTACTGATTTCAATTTGTTTACTTGGTAAATGGGCTGACCTACTGATATTTTTCTTGACCCAGGTATAGAGTAAAACAAATAATAGTAGTATGAGTACTTTTATAAAACAGTTTATGGGGAACATATCTAGTTCTGTAGTTAGAAATAAAAGGTTAAAACAACTGCGACTTAGAGTATTAAAATTATATAGGCATGTTATATACAACAGAGGTAACAGAACATAGATGCACTATGTACAATCAAAATGCTATAATACATGCAATCATATGTGTGTGCAGATTCACTTTATAATCACAAAACACTGAAATCTCGAATTTCAGTATCTCGAGACTATAAAGCCGAAAATTCAAAATACCAAAACCCCAAAAGCACAAAATTCAAAATTGCGACTTTTAAATACACCCTCCACCACACAAACAAACATATACACCTTCCTCCCCACACAACAACAAACAAACAAAACACACACAAATAGAACAACACAAATACACAAACCTACCCTACATATAAGCAGGGGTGCAAGCCCCCCTGCACCCCCTGTGACTTATATATACTTCCTCTGAGGTCACACTAAAAAGACAAAGACACTGAATCCACCACTACACACTCTACATTCCCCTCGCATAAACACACATTACATACGTACAAACACCACCATTATCAACAATTACACACTCACACTCTTACCTACATACCGTAACCTACATCTACAACTTCCCAACACACTAGCATACACTAAAATCCCTACACAAAACCCATGAAATATAAACAGTTACCTGAATCTCCAGCTATCCATTAACACAGGATTCGGTTATGTGGACTTTCACACAACTGAACTTTCGATATTTTAGTCTTGAGATAATGAAATTCGAGATTTTGGTATTTTGAAATAGTGAAGTGCACCTGTGTGTGCATATATAGTGTATGTATATATATATATATATATATATATATATATATATATATATGGGACTACTTTAGAATGTCGACCGTTCAGAATGCCGACTTTCATATGGCCGACATCATATGATCAACATTCCAAAATACTGACATCCTGAAATGGCACCATTTACCTACCTGTAAACACAGTAAAACTGTGTTATGCAGGGGGGCATTCCTCCATGCACCTCCCACACCCCCTGCTACTTAAATATTCTCACTCCCAGATTGCACTACAGTGCAGGAAAGGGGAATCTCCCACTCCTACACTGTAATGGGATCTCCGCTGTCATTTTTTCAGTCTTTCAAACGTTCGCTCATATGGTGCTGGCCATATGAGTTTTGAACATTTGAAAGTTTGAACAAATGAAGGGCTCCCATATATATATATATATATATATATATATATATATATATATATATATATATATATATATATATATATATATATATATATATATATATATATATATATATATATATGTCTATGTCAAATGATCATCTTGAAAAAATATCAGAAAGATCATATGATCGAGTTTCTGAAAACTCAAACACCAAAAAAAAAACATTAAAATCTACTATTTGTTTTTGTAGGGGGGTAAGCTTTCCTGCACTCCCCCACACCCCCTGTAAATTATGCATACCAACTCCAAGACAGCAATACAGTGAGGAAAAGGGTAAATTTCATGATCCTTGTTGTATCACAATCTCCATTCAAAAACTCGGTCATATAATCTCGACTTTCTGAAAACATGATCAACTGATGGGACCCATATATATATATATATATATATATATATATATATATATATATATATATATATATATATATATATATATATATATGTATATATATATATATATATATATATATATATATTTGTATAGACATACATATATATATAAATAGATAGATATACACAATGTCTATACAAGAAAAAGAGTTACATACATCATATGCTAGAACTTTTGATTCAGGTAGTGAATCTGGTTTTTAGTTCTGATTGCACCATGTCTTAGCCAGAATCATCAAGGCTGGAGCTTTAGTCTCTTTAAAAAGAGTTTCTTTTAATGATTTTTTGAAAGTCTCTAATGTGTAGTTACTCTTTACTACATTTGATAGGTGGTTCCAAAGAGCAAGCACTGTCCTGGAGAAGGCATTTTCATCTATGTCTTGCTTGAATCTGTTCCTGGTGAGTGTAAGAATGTCATTATAGCTGCTACTAAGAATGTACTTTTGGTGATATTTTGTCCGGTTTGACAGGGGGACTAATACTTCAGTCATTCTTCTGCCGCAACCATTATGCCATCAAGGAAACAATGAAACATATCTGTCATAAAACAGGAAACTTTTAGAAGTACAAATACAGATGAAAGCCATATCCCTAGAGCTGCAAAACCATGAGTGCAAATCGGTTTACCTTTATTTTGTTGAAAGCCATATGTGCAACGTGCAAAACGTCGTAAGTACAGCTGCAAAAAACCACAATGCCAATTGACCATGTGTTTGAATGGCAAATAAGCAAATGCTTTATTCCCATTCAAACACATGGATTAAATGTCAGAAATGGTTTTCCAGCAAACCGTTATCGACATTTGATCCTTTGATGTTGTCCGTATTTCGGCATTATGGTTCGCGGAAACGACCGTTCGCCTATACGCAATTCACTCATTAAACTAAATTAAAACCACGCACACACACACACACAAACACACACACAATTCAATAGTATTGAAAGGACGATAAAAAACTGTTGAAATGAACAACAGCGAATGCACTACAGCATTCGCTGTTGTACATTTCAATGTTTTAATGCAGGTCACACTATAGTGGAGATCGGGAAATATACCATTTCCCTCACTGTAGTGCGATCTCGGAGTTTGTATATATAAGTTGCAGGGGGTGTGGGGGTGCAGGGGGCTTCTCCCCCTTGCAAAAACATTCTTTACTGTGTTTTGCAGGAAACTGCACCTTGCAAAAGTGTGGAGAATGTTTGAAAAATGTCGAATTCGACATTCTCCACATTCAACATGTTTTGCAGTCATTCTTTTGTTTTTCATTTCTTTAGTTCAGGAATACGATAACTCATACAAGGTGCAATCGCGCAACTGATAGTAAAACTATATAATATATATGTGCGTGTGTGTATGAATGTGTGTGAATCCAAGGTTGAGTTATGACATAATTTTATCCTTTCTCTAAGGTGGAGTCATCGCATGCAAGTAACATGGGTTCTGGAGTCACAGCACCTGAAAGGTGTAACAGTGAGTTTTTTCAGCTCCGTGTTTTTGTGCTGTCATTGTAGTTTATTTTGCAAAGTGGCACTGCCAGCAGTGGTGGGTCTTAAACCTTTGATAGCTGAAATAATGTTTAATGTGGTCTGCAGAGGTGGAATTAAAATGTTCATCTGGAAAATGAGTTGTCACGTTGTAGAAGAACACATAAAAGAACTCAACAATGCCATACTCTTTCTTCTCAAACTGACTCCCAGTTATGAACATTTCCTCTGGTGATTCCATGGACACAGACATGACTTCAAAAGTACTATCTGATTATTAAGTTATCAGATTATTAACTCATCATAAAGCTTCTTGTGCGACTCTTCAGTGCCTGTTGACAAATCTTCTGGAGACAAGCCTTTGAGTAAGAGCACATGCTTGACAGGGAATAATTACTGATTTATTCCACTTTGCTCTTTCATTAGTAGATTACATACTGGTGACTAGAGCTGTACATTTGATGCAGAAGTAGGTTGTCTGCATTTCTGCTAATTATTTAATAACAGTCATAAAAAAATAATTTTTTAGAGTATGGGGATACAGCTGGTTCAGACACACTGCGCCAGTAAATATACAACAGATCATTGTCCTTTGCTTGATAATGTAGGTCTCGGATGCAGGTACTATCTCTCCACTAATCTTTAAGTTCTGAAAATCAACACCAACAAGTGTCACCAAGCTATTATACAGCTATGTTAACCAATTGTGTGTGTCACTCAATCATCAAACTGGCACTGATTTAAATATGTATTGATGTGCTTTTCTGTCTGCTTGAGATTTCTTAATCTAATGGTGTATTATGGGTATTTTCACTACCAAGCCTTTTGCTCTCAAGATAGACTTTGTTATATCCTTTAATAATGCATTCCATGGTACTGCTGTTGAATGTACTGTTCATATATCTCTATTGTCCAGATTTTTGCAAAATGTCCAGATGTTTGCCTCATATTTTGGTTTGTTCCTCATAAACATCTGTCATTTTTTTGTCAAATCATTGAGGACTGGCATTATTAAATAACAACAGACATTTGAGTTTCAGTCTTCATATCCTTCAGAAAATGAACGCTAATGCACAGCCTGTTATTCTACCAACATTCTAAGTTTATACGAGCAACAACTAAACTACTTTCAAATTTCTAAGCCTCTGTCCCTCCTGTTTCAAGGTTTAGCACTTCTGTTCTTTTAATTACACACAAACTTCCTCAGAACTATTCTGAGGAAGTTTGTGTGTAATTAAAAGAATGAAAGCACTAAACCTTAAACGTTTTATTGAAGTGCCATTTCTTTCCTGTTGGTGGACATTTCAGTGTTTATTTAGTGTTTGCTTTTTAAATCCAGCAATCTACCAGTGTTAAAATTTGCAGCCCCATTATTTTTTTTACTTTGTTCAGACTTTTTTGCTAAGAGGTTGAGAGGTATGGTATTGTTGCCTGATTTAATAAAATATTTTACAAAAAAGATATTTTAAGTTGCATCCTAATATCGGATTTTATGCAGGAGGCTTCACTGTTCTATCCTATACCATGGACAGCTCTGTTCCTGAAACCCTTTTCTTGTTTTTAAGAGTGGGATGAAGAGTCTAGTGCTTGATGTAAGTGCCCCTGGTGAAAGGCTTTTAGTAAATCAAGTGGTCTTTGAATCTATTTTCAGTACTTCTCTCCATCTTCTACAGACAAACTCAGAAAAGGTTCATTAAAGTTCATAAGACTGAAGCATACAAAATGATTGGACAAAGAAATAACTTGTCAAGTCATACAGCAAAACTTAATTTATGCTACAGTGGCTGAAAGATCATGTCAGAAAATGAATTAATAACTCATAATCATATGCTAAATATGCAAGCATAATTTAGAAGCTGCCCTTGCAAAGAGTTTGCTATATTTTGATACACATCAGAATACATCTGCTATGCAACCCATTACTTCCCTGACTGAGTCATGGCATTCTTCTGTAATGGTTTGTCCAACAAAGGCATCATCAATCACGGAAAAAATTGAGAATGACCTAGAGTCAACTATACATTTTGTAAAGCATTTTGCTAATAATTTATATCCTTATCTGAAGTCAGTCATCCAGGAAATGAAAGAGCCTGCCAAACAGAAAATGCATTACTTTCAGTGCTTTGTTTGTTAACAATGATGAGAAAGAGAAGGCAAGACTTGGTAGATTTCATGCATAAAGAGCAATCCATAGTTAACATTCTAACTAGATGGTTATCATGGCAAATTATGAGTCTGGGGTGGCAGTACAGAAGCAAATGCACTGACATAATTTCTGTAAAACAAATGTTTGAACAATGCTTCTTATTTTTATGAATTGCAAAGAATGTCTGTAGTTGAGCTGCAGACTTTTTCTGTTCCTCTTTACTCAATATAATCACCTCTGATGTTGTTGAACCTTGGAGAAGGAGGACTTTCAAACACGCAGCATGATCCCCTTTCCTGTGCTAGAACCCCTTTCAGACTCTTGTGCATAACGCAGGTGGCACTGTGCAGTCTGTGATCACAAAGAGAACTCTAGTTCGAATATATTACTTCTGCCACTCTAAAGTACAGAGCTGCAGTACTATTATAATAATACTGATAAGCATGGCACATACAACATTCTTTCTGGAGGCACAGACTTAAACATTTGTCTTTATAAATATGATAATTAAACAATAGGAACAATTGAGATCAGCATCCTAATATAAATTATCTCAGTTATCACCTGCAGTAATTCAGAGTCATCTATAACTGTAATATTAATACTGTACTGACATTTCTTTATGCAGATCTGTCATGTTTTGCAGCATGGCTGCAGCATATTAGCAGTGGATGGACATATCCTTAATTATATATGGTTTTGATTAAACTTGGTTCTATATACACACTGTTGCCACTGTTTTTCCCAAACCAGAGATGTCACAAGGGACAGACATTAAAAAGCAGACCAGCAGTTTATTCAAATGCATGAAGACTTTATTAAACAAAACAAGTGATTTTATTTTATTCAGTTTAAAAAAAACTTTGTCATAATAAATTACCACGCACAAAAATCAGTTTATGTCTACTAGCCTTTGGCGTCATATGATTAAAACTATTAATCAGTGTATGTGTCAGGCATAATAGGTTGAAATATTTATAAAGCACAATAAACACTTGAGATTTTCTTAATACACATTATTACTAAATTCTTCATTGTTTTGTACAGATGCTCTACTCCACATATTTGCAACGTGTAGAATCTTGCCTCTTTGTATTTTTCTTTTAGACCAAACTTCTGTAGATTAAGCAATAAACTCTGCAGTCTCAGAGGTACATTGTAGAAAAAAAGTTCTGGAAATGCATTGCAAGTGTTTCTGGTATGTTTCTATCTGAAATTATTTACCATAGATATTTTCAGTGGAAGTTTACCACATTTATATATTATTGCTAATTGCTCCCTTTCCTTCTAACCATATATGTTTTCTGAGTCTGTACAAGCTTTTCATTAGTGGGCAATTGGTCTGTTCTCATTCTGACTCTCATCTTCTTGCAGCACAATTGGATTATTCACATCACATTATTTTAACAGTGGAGCATATCTGATTAGTTTCTTGACCTTTTCAAAACTCTTTTTTTGTTTATGACTCCATTCTCCAAGAATGCATATAGTATTCTATAGCTTCTACAAAATAGTTGGACATATTATGTACAAACTTTGCAAGATACTCTATCTTTACTAGAAAGTTCTGTAAGGTCTGTTTGCTACTAGTCTTATCATTTGTACAACTGCTCAGATTTTTTTATGGAAAAAGATTCAAAATCTCAGACAATACAACGTGAACAATTTATTTCAGACTTGTCACTCTTATTTTGCAGTTTGCTGTCTTGAGCCATTTCACAGCTATTTTAATCTCTTCTTATACTCTTTTTGTAGCTAAACCCACATCAGTGTCTTCAGTTATGCACACAACTTTCAAGCCTTTAGTCTTAAGGTAGCTCTTAGGAATAACTTTGGTGCTAATCCAAAATGGAAGTCAACAGAATCTATACCACTCTAATTTTACACTGGATATATACAATTAGGAGATTTCTTCACCCAGTCTTATTTGTCAGAACCACTGGCTTGCATATTTTTGAGAAAAATATAGCATTTGGCATTGTAAAGCCTTCCTCTGTTGTCAGTAGGTACTATTCAATCACTTTATTTGGATCTTGCATATCAATACATAAGTTAACATGCTATTCACCCGTTATACTCTCTCTAATTGTTTCTCAGTGATATTTAGATTGTCCATTCCATTTATTTGCTGTTTTGGCTTTTTTCTGGGAACATGTACTACTGGAAGTGATCCATATCTGTGTATGCGGCCTAGCATTGCTATGATTTTGCACAACATCTAAAATGGCTGTCGGGAGTGAGTGAATGATTATCTGCACTTGCAGCCTTTTCTTTTACACTGTGATTTTTTTTAACCATTCCTAGCCTTTGAGAAAACACACATTAAATACAGTGAGAATTTACTTTTCTGCTGTTACTCTTCAAAAAAAAAAGCTTGAACTTCAGATTTTTGTACTGTCATGCCAGTAGTTTCTGAACCAGTGGTGCCACTGTATGGCTGGAATAGGATAATAACACACACACACACACACACACACACACACACACACACACACACACACACACACACACACACACACACACACACACACACACACAGATATGTACATACACACAAAGTAACAAACAGACCCAGAGCTTTAAAAGTATTTTCTGACAAAATGTTACAGTATGCACCTCTGTCAAGTTTACATTCCGCATTCTGGCCATTATTTCTCAGTATTATTTTTTCAACAGGCAGGCCTACATTCATCTTTTAAGGTCTCTGATACCATTTTGGATTTTTGTATTAAGTCTTTTGACTTCAACAGTACAAGTCAGAGCTACTTGTTGGCACTGTTCATTATAACACATGTTCAATTTACATATTTTAGAAAAATGCCCTGTTCAAGCACATATTTTGTCTGTTTGATTAAATGCTGAGTGATACAATTTCAGATATTTATAAGCATACTTACTGTAAGCTTACATTTTAGTTGCATGAGCAACTTTTATTCTGGTCTCAATTTTTGTTATAACAAATGACTACATGGCTTTGTTTATCTTGATACTTCTACACCATTACATATCACATAATGTCAGAAGGTTTAATAAATAGGACACTAAGACTGTGATAGTGTAACAGTGGTCTATTGTCTATGAGGTCTAGATTCAAATTGATTTTCCCTAAAACAAGGTTGCACCACATTGCATGCTAATCAATGTAAGCAGCTCATTAGCAATAATACTGTATAACCCATGTATTATAGTGATTCAAAAGATCTGCACAGGCTGCTTTGTGGCTAAGTATCATCTATGATAGCAAGTCACACACTAACTCCTATTCAGTACATTCAGTATTTCAGTCTGTGTTAGCTTGATTTACTAAGAAGCCAAAGAAATTCAATTTAACATGATTCTAGAATGGAGAACCTTAACATTAATTATCACGGTCCTAATAAATCAACACAGACGACCAAAGATATTTGACGACCTTTATTGTAATGAAAATGAATAACAAACATCAAAATTTAATTGAGCCTCACAAATTCAACATTGCAACAAATAGGATAGTAAACATAAGGGCAGCGCAACTGCTCACCATTGGATAAGCAGCATCCCCCACTTGCTCACTTATCAAAGTAACCATGAAGGCAGCGTCTCCGCTCACTTTAATATCATCAATTCCATAAGTGCATTCCAAGTCATCCACCATCAATTCCAAATATCATACTGAGGGGGACAGAAGAGGGCCCTCTTCTCTGCCCCTCAAGCCACACCAAATGGGCGGGCCAGGCAGGCAATAAGACCACACCAGAATGTGCTTACTCATATCAGTTTCCCCTATAAACCCCCCTAAGGCTCACCCCTACACCTTACCTCACTTCCTCTCCCAGCTCCCAGCTTAAGTACGTGACAAATTAGTCTGTTCCAAACTTCACTTGTCATGGTCCTAATAAATCAACACAGACAAGCAAAGACATTTTACAACCTTTATTGTAATGAAAATAGATAACAAACATCAAAATGTTATTGAGCCTCACAAATTCAACATTGCAACAAATAGGATAGTAAACATAAGGGCATCACACCCGCTCACCTGTGGATAAGCAGTGTCCCCCACTTGATCACTTATCAAAGTAATCATGAAGGCAGCATCCCCGCTCACCTTAATATCATCAGTTCCATAATTCCATTCCAAGTCATCCATCATCAATTCCAAATATCCTACTGAGGGGGACAGAAGAGGGTCAAGCCTGACCCTCTTCTCTGCCCACCAGCCCAAAGGACTGTTCCCCCTCAGACCATACCACTTTTCAATAGATCCTCCATCTTCATGCCCAGGTTAAGATTAAATAAATTAAGCCCAGATTGATTGAGATAAACTCCAGCTGACCTATACCATACAGAGTCCCTGCTTTCAAACTCCACATGCCATATCGTATGCACCCCAATGTCCTTCAAACATTTCGCCAACATAAAATTGACATACCTCCTAGCCCTCTTCACCACCACAAAATTCCTTGCCTCTCTCCATACCAACTGGGGAATAATCTCAGACCATATCAAAACCAAAGATGGATACATTGTCCTCAATGCTAACACATCCTCACAAATAAGATGTACCAACTGCCTTTTTGGAACCTTACCTAAATCATTCCCTCCTAAATGAATCAACAACAACTTCAGCAACCCCCATTGACTCTGTAACCCAATAAATACCTGCAATATCCTGCTCCACTTCAACCCTCTAACACCATGCCAGATGGCCTTGCATCCAAAATGGTCCAGTCCCAAATTCATTCCATTGTGTCTAATTGCAATTCAGTTGCTCACCCCTCAAGCCTTTACCTCCTACTGAAGTAAAAAAACAAACCTTTCACCCTACCCCTCTGGACCCCCACAATCTCTTCCACCACACCACAGGATATCTCCAACTTACCTCAGTCGTTTCCAACACCATCAGGGCCCCACGTCCCTCCTGATCCGTCTTTGAAGACCGCAGCCAAATGTGCACCACCCTAGGCAACATCAGCACATCCTCCCATAGTAACATACCCAATAACTCAGACACTCTAAATACCCCACAATACTTCCACACACAGACCGTGCTCCACACCACATACTCCTCCAAGGATCCAAACACCTTACCTAAACCCTGTAGCAACCTGCTTAAAATCTCCTTTGTCACCGGGCATCTCCTATCTATGACCCCACCTTCAACTCTGCCCCAACCCTTTAATACTCGACTTACCACCCAGGACCTAGTCCAATCCTGCGATCTGGCCAAATGAGTAAAAGCAGCAATGGCTGCCAACACCACCCTCACTGTCCTAACAGCCCTGCCCTGTTCCCTCAGCATGGCCAAGTAACACAACAACAAAACCTCTGACCACTGACACTCCTCATCTGGTAACTGCCTCAAGAACTGGTCGAAATGAAATAAAGCCCTACCGTAAGCTCTTCTTGTAGACACTGCCCATGACTGCTGCACCAACCTGCCAATTACTATAGACCAATCTGCCAAATGTCCTCTGGAATGATTGCCAGATGCAATGCTGCTGTTGGGGCCACCTGCCAAAACCTGCCAAACTGAAAACGAGACATGCTATCAGCTATTTCATTCTTATCCCAGGCACATGCAATGCTGTGAAGGAAAAGTTAATCATCAAACTCTGCAATACCAGTTTCCTGAGAACAAGTAACAAACAAAGAGATTTAGCCATCTTAACCTGCAAGTCCCTCACCACTGCAGCAGTGTCCGAATAACAAAACACCCTCCTACCTTTTAAACGATCCCGCCAAACCACTGAAGCTGCCCAGAATGGCATCAATTCCAAAAAGGTGACATCCCGTTTCCACTCTTCTGACCAATGCTCTTGACAAGGGGCAGAAAACCATTGGCCTGCAAAGTAAGTTCCCATGCCCAGACCCCCAGCTGCATCAGTAAACAACTGTATCTCCCATTGCTCTACCCAATCCAACTGCCAGAATGAAATCCCATTAAACAGTTCCAAAAATTTCATCTACAACTCTAAATCCTCTCTCACTAGCTTTGTGACACACACTCTGTGGTGCTTACTCCTCCATCCTTTCAACAGAAATGCTACAGACCTGCAAAATGTGCTCCCCAGATACACAGCCCTACAAGACAAATTCATCAAACCCAACAATTCCATAACCTCTCGCACCCGAACCTTGGACTTAGACTTCACCCAACAGATTTTCTCCTGCAGCCTAACCAGCTTGTCCCGCAGCAGACAAAACAAGCCTTGTCCTGCATCTACTGTCAAGCCCAAAAAATCCAACACCTTCACAGGGCCCTCTAACTTGTGCTTAGCCAAAGGAACTCTGAGGGACCTACACATCCCCACAAACTCACACAAAGCTGCCTGTGCCTTATCCCGGCCATCACCCACCAACAAAAAATCATGTAAATAGTGAACTGCTTGCTTATCCTCCACCCTCTGCTGCCAAATCCAGTGGAGTGCTGAACTAAACTTTTCAAACATGGAACAAGCCACTGCACATCCCATAGGCATAACAGTGTCAAAATATTTTTTTTCCCCAACCACCATGCCCAACAAAGGCCAATCCTCCTCCTGCACCGGCAACAAATGAAACTCCAACTCAATATCTACTTTAACTAACCAAGGATCCTCAAAACTCCTGATAACTCGGACCACATCATCTAATGATGAATACATGGCACTAAACTCTGGACTGGGTATCAAGTGATTCACAGACTTACCCCCAGGGTATGACAAATGATGAATCACATGAAATTCACCTTGCTTTTTCTTAAGAACAAAACCTAACGGTGACACTTTAAAGTTAGAAAATGGAGGACAACTAAATGGACCCAACAATTTCACTGCCTGACACTCCTTGTCAATCAACTCCTGCAAAACCACCTCCCTCCCCTTTACAGACTTTCAGGTTTTCCCACCATACCGTCCTCCACCAACGTGAACTTAATAGAAAAATCCCTTGAAAACCCTTAGTCAATTCCCCTGCCACACTTGGCAGCAGATAATAGGTCAGGAACAACTCCTAAACCTGGACCGTACTAGGGGAATGAGTCCCCCGGTCACCCCCTAACTCCACGAAAGGACCCTCTCATTTGCTCCCGAAAAGTACCCCGGCCTCACCCACCTACCCATGCCAGGCAAGAACCAACCCAACCTCTAGGACCCCTTCACAATAAACCAACACCTGTAAACCTCTACCCGCTAGCTCACCTTGGACCCCATCACTGCACCCTGATGCTCCTCCCATAGCTGCTGCTATATCCTCACACCCTGTCAGACTTGATAAAAAAATACCTGCGGAAGATGAAGGGGCCACCAGTGGCATCTCAAACTCTGTTGCCACATCCTCCGATGCTGACTGTCTGGCTTTCTTCACCCTCAACCCCTGGGTTGTAGCCACCGTCTGCCTCTTCCACCGAGATTTCAGATCCTGAGCACTAGTTGATGGAACTTCAGTAGAAATGTCTTCGAAGAGGTCCTCAGCTTGCACCACAGTACTGGCCCAACTCTGTCTCAACACTTCAGCCATGATAACCTAAAGAAACAAAAGAGAAATTGTTGTTAAAACAACCTTTTGAAGAAATGCATGCTAGCACCAACCAGTACCTGTAGACAAATAGCACACATAATTCCTAAAAGGCTTATGCCTATCACCTCTCCTAAACTGTTACCCTCAACTACTTATTCCCCTAACTACCATCTGTAAGTCAGCCTAGGGGGAAAAAAAAGTTGACTGTCTTGGGACTTGAACCATGCACCTCTGCATGTCACTGCAATCCCATGTGTCTAACAGCTAGTTACTTCTATCACCTAATGCCAGTCACCCCAGACTATGCCATCTAATCTGCTATATATTCATTATACATATAGGATATATATATATATTTATTTATTTATTTTTTTGTTATATATACTAAATACTAACTATAATACACCCCAAATCTTACTTGCCTAAAGAACCTAGCCTGATCTCCCTGCCAGCCCATACAGACTAGCTATTACATGTGTATACTTTTCTGCTGCTTTCCTTATTTTTTTTTTATATAATAAAGAAGGCAATCCATGATTGCTGATGCTACTGCTTATGCACACACTATCCACTCAAATGCGGAAAGCCGCACAGCTTACTTGCAGCCCAGAAACCACTAACAACCAGGGAAAAAGCATCCAAAAGAGCTGGGAATGTTCCCCCAAGACCCAGGGACATACCACTAGCCACCAGGACACAAAAAACATCACGCAAACCTCCCAAAGCCGCGACTAGCCACCAGGTAAAGGAAAAAAAAACAGAACCATCCGAAAATCTCTCAAAGCCGACACTAACCACCAGGGAACCAAAACCATCCATACAAACCTCACAAAGCCACCATTAAACACCAGGGAACCGAACCATGCACACAAACCTCACAAAGCCATCACTAGACACCAGGGAAATCAAAACCATGCACACAAACCTCACAAAGCCGTCACTAGACCCCAGGGAACCAAAACCAGTCACACAACCTCTCAAAGCTGCCACTAACCACCAGGGAGCAGAAACCTTCCATTCAAACACTACAAAGCCGACACTAACCACCAGTGAAAACCATCCAGACAAATCCCACACAGACACCGCAGCCACCAGGGACAGAAACCAACCATTACCATCCCCAACCCCCACCATCAGCACTTACCTGCTGAACTCGAGAAGGCATTTTTTTCTTCTTCTTCTTCCCATCAGAGACCACAATAGCACTACTGCGCATGCACACCTGGCCGCAACTGACAGTACAAGCCCATGAATAACCACTACACCACCAGGGACAAAGAAAAAAACAATGGAAGCATCCAAAAACCTCTTAAAGCCACCACTAACCACAAGGGAACTGAAACCATCCACGCAAACCTCACAAAGCTGCCATTAGACACCAGGGAACTGAACCATGCACACAAAATGTCACAAAGCTGTCACTAGACACCAGGGAAACCAGAAACAGCTATTAAATCCTGCCGCAACCAAGCAAAACCCACTAGACCACCATGGAACCAGTTAACACACCAAGATAAAGAAAAACATGACGATTAAGCCACTAAACCATCAGGGAACCCAATAAGATGAAGAGACGCAATGAGAGAAATAACCACTAAACCACCATGGACACAAATATCTAAATATGGCTACACTACATATCTACACACTACTGCCATATATCCTTTACATCACCCACCATAATCCCCCTCGCAATAAAAAATAGATAGATACATATACAAATAACCCGTACTGTACTCACCTCACTGACTAACACTACCCAAGGCCTACCTTAATAACACCTCAGGTTGTCAGGACGTGATCCAGCTTCAACAAGACCACACCAAAATGTGCTTACTCATACCAGTTTCCCCTACAAAACCCCTTAAACCCACCCCTACACCTTACCTCACTTCCTTTCCCAGCTCCCAACCTAATTAACTCTTTCCTGCCCACTCACTACCGAACATACCTATCTTCCTACATCCATCTCCCCCCACTCTATTCATACCAAGGTTGTCCTTTGACAAATTCATCTGTTCCAAACTTCACTTCACACTTTCAAGCCAGCATAGCTTATCTCAACATCATTCAGACGACTGGAATACACTGTCAAGAAAGGAATTACAAAATGGAAATAAACTGCTTGTATCTCTGAAAACATTATAGCTTGCTTTTTATGATTTTAATATTAAGTTTATAATGTTATTAGCCTTGTCTTGGTCTTTTAAAACTGCCTTGTCCCCTGCATGATGCCAGTCCAAAATTAGGCTCGGGGGGTGGTGGTGGAGGCAAGGGATGGCTATGCTAAAATACCATCTGACTTTGTTTACCTTACTGAACTTCATCAAGAATTATTCATTATACCATTTGGAGTCATCTTTGTTACTTCATGTCAAGTTTTATCATCACAGATGTGCAGCAATCATGTGGTTATAAGGGTTAATTTGTTGCTAGATAATGCCAAACTGAAATCTAAAAAAATACACAGAAGATTAATTACAGATTAGATGGAAACAAATGAGTCACTATATAAAACCTATTGGAGTGATGAGTTCAGTGGAAAAACTGCAGAAGGAATGTGGAAAGTTTTGAATGAGAACTTGTTTGAGTGCAAAAAATCATAAACAAAATTTTTAACATCAGGATCTAGGCATACACTGTCAGGGGGATATACTTCCATAAGAACAAGATATCTAATTAAGGTGAGAGACAAAAAATGTAAGAAACAGAAAAGTGGTTGAACTACAACTTTGGAAACTGAAATAAACAAGATGGACAAACAAATTAAGCACAGTGTGAGACAAGATGAAGAAAAATGTGAAGAGCATTTATATACAGATATTGAGCATAATAGGAAACCATTTTATATATATATATATATATATATATATATATATATATATATATATATATATATATATATATACACAATATGTGGAAGGAGTAAAGACATGCAAATTGATACGTTGTGTGTAGATTCTAAAATTTATTCTCAGACACAACAGATTATAGATATATTTACAAAATCTTATGCAAAACAGTTTGACTCTACAAAGGAGGTGATAAGCTATTGTTCTAGTAATATACAGGTGACCAGAGATACTGAAATCAAAACAGATTATAATGAAAAAGAACTATGCAAACAGAATCCAAACAAAGCACTGGGAGGAGACAGAATAAGTAATAATGACCTGAGAATACTTCAACAAGAACTTACAGTACCATTATATCTAGTATTTATTAGATCATATAAATATGGGGGGGTGTCTGTTTCAAATAAGCGAAAACCCATATAGTCAAATAGGAAATTATAAAGACAAGATTACGAAAAATACAGAACAATAAAAATATAAAATAATGAATGTCACAAAATCGAAACCTGCCACCAAATCTGTACTATAACTTTAAATAGTTAGCCAATATTAGACCCAGAAGTACCAAATGTCTGAACGCTACACGTGAGGCACCACACAATGAATTGATGTAAATGAATAACAAATTCCTTTATTTAACGCTGCAGGAAAAGATAAAAAAAGCGTTTTCGTCTAAGTATCCCTCAGACTTCTTCGGATTAAATAGTAAAATGGCAGTTTCCATCACTTTATATACACCCATTAGTTAATTGATTAATTGGCACATCAAATATTTATTTATTTAAATTGTGCCCCTTTTTTCTGGATGCAATCCCTTTACTTATGAGATGACCCAAGTAGAAGGCTTTTCTGACCACTGCTGCCACATGATGGTCAAATGTGAGACTGTTGTCAACCATCCAGGTCTCTCATCACGGGTTGTGTGCTTAGGGGGTTGCCATTGATGTGGTAATCAGTAGGGGCCGTGTTTTTGCTGAATGGTATGATAATACATTTTTTGCATTTAACTTAAGGCCATGACTTTGACACCAGTTATTTGTAGCTGTGAGACCCTTTTACAGTATGTTAATGTCATTTGGGGAGTTAATAACAGCAGCCAACTTACAGTCACCCACAAATTTGGTTATCTACAGGCCCTTTGTCTTTGTCTGGACCTCTGAACAGTAGATGGCAAACAGTAGGGGTCCAGGACAGATCCCTGTAGAACACCACTAGTGACAGGTCTGCTGCCAGAGGTGGTGGCACCTATTTTGACCTTGTGGGTCCTATCTGTGAGCCAGCTGGCCACCCATCTGATGAGACAGGGATTAACACTGAGTTGTGTTAGCTTTCTAATGATGCCCAAGTGGGGGATTGTATCAAAGTCCTTGGCCAGGTCAAGGTAAGCTGTAAGTACTGACTTTCCCTCATCCAGGGCTGTCTGGTCCAAAAATGAGTCACCAGCAAGATTTTGGGCCTGTCTCACATGATATTGTGTTGGACATTTGGTAGTAGAAGAAAAGGGGAAAGGCATACAGAATCACCCTCCTCCAAGAAAAAGATATGGTGTCCATTTTCCAAGCCAGAGGACTTGCAGTCTGAAAAAGAACTTGGGAAGTTGTCTGTTCAGAGTTGAGGCAAAAAGATGTGCTTGATGACTATCCCACCAATGTACAATGTTCAGAAACACCTCCCTGTGAAGCATCCATTTGTGAGAACTTGTCCTGGACCTGCTGAAAGTGTCTGCCACCAGACTGTGCTTTGAAGGAATGTCGGTCACCTGAAGAACTAAGTGATGGTGTACTGCAAAATTCCAAACATAAAAAGCCAGTCTGCAAATATTTTGTGTCCCCTTGCTGATGTACCACATGACTGTGGTATTGCTGTAAAAACCCTTAGAGAACCTGAAACCCAAAAGGAGTGAATGGACTGGAGCCTAAGAAGAAGAGTCCTCATCTCCTTGACATTGATATAGTCTGTCAGTTGTTTATGAGACCATAGACCCTGGGCTTTTAGGTTGTTGAAGGAGCTCCCGAAACATGATTGGAAGCGTCCCTGTCCAGCTCCTTAGTAGTGACAGGAACCTGGAAAGGCAGACCTGGATTCAGGGGAATCTGGTGAATCCACCAGCAGAGCTCAAGGCAAGACAATAACCAAATACTCCAGGGGATGGCAGTGCTGGCACCAAACAGTCATAAGATACCATTCAAATTATCTCATGTGAAGACTGGCAAAGGGAACCATGAGAATGGTATACACCATGTATGCCAGAGCTGGGAGAAATTTCCTTCTGTTAAAGACTGAAATAGAGGAAGAAGAAGAAACTGGAAATAAGCAGTCAAAGAGAGGATCTTGGGAGGCAAGAGCTAAGCCAGAAATGGAATAGTCTGAATCCTACAACTGAGAAACACTTGGTCCCAAGAAGCAGTCAACACAGACTTTTTCAGGTTGAACCAGTCAGTAAACTTATGCTGCACATAAGTATAGTAAAGTGTAAATCCTGAAGTAGGAGCTGCTGAGAGGGTGCTTGAATTAAAATGTCCAAATAAGGGAATATTTGAATTCCCTGAATATAGAAGGCTTCCATAGGGGCCAGACATTTGGTAAAGACCCTCAGAGCTGTATAAAAATCAAAAGGCAAAACAGTGAACTGATTTATTTCTGAGAACTGTCTGAAATCCACTTGTTAATGTAAATGTACTGTGGTGGAACTTTTTTCCCCAGGTATTCCCTGTAAATGGGCCCTGCCCAGGTGACTTTCCTGGTCAATAAAGACAAATAAATAATGACAGGAAAAAATAGAGAAATGTAAAAACTTCCTGGAGAGAGGTTGAATAGGAATATGCAGCTAAGTGTCCTTCAAATTCAGAGATACCAGTAAGGCTTGAGGAAGCAACAGAGGGAAAAGTGTCAGAAGAGACAACATCCTGAAAGAAGGGACCTTGAGAAATGTGTTGAGAAAAGACAGGTTTAGAATGGATCTCCACAACCTCCCTCCTTCCTGGGAACCAGAAACTTTCTGCAATAAAAACCTGTTACCTGCTGAAACAAAGGGACAGGATGGATGGTTCTCTGATTCACCAGAACCAGCAGAACCAAAGAAAAATGAGTGATCTGACAAGGAGGAGGCTGAGGAAGACTGGAGAATGGAGGAAGTGACTTCCAAACAATAAAATAACCATAAAATAACCATTTTGGATAATGGAGAGTGTGCATGTGTCTGCAGTTACCTGTTGCCAAACAGGAAAACAAAGAGTCAGCCTGAGGAACAGGGGAATCTGGCCAAAGGTAAGGGAGGCTGCTTGTCAGACAGAGGCAGATCTGTCAGGAAAAGAAGGTTTTTGGCTGTTAGGACTCTTGTGGGCTTGTCTGAGAAGAATCACTTAGGAACTCTCTTGTTCCTGGCAGGTTGTCTAGGCTGCCTAAAGACATAAGAAGTTTTAAACAGATAATTTCTCTGGAACTTAGGGACAGGGGAAACAGATTTTCTTCAAGTTCTGCATAATTTTACCAATATCCTGAAGAGTTTTAAACAATTCTGCAATAGCAGTAGCAGTGCCAAAGAGAGTTTGGTTGTCTAAGAGGGAATCTAATAGTTTGGCCTTATTGTCTTCAGGTAAGGCCTGAAGGCACAACATGGTGTATCTCCTCATTACAAATCCAGATACAGCTGCCCTAGAAGTGGCATCAGCAGCACCATAACTGCATTTAGTCGAACGGTGAGCCACCTAAGGGCCAGTACTCAAAAGAAAGAGGGCAAAAGTCTTACTATCAGAATAAGGCATATCAGTCAAAATCCCCACCCCCAAATTGGGAGGTAAGAACCTGGACATTCTTAGTCATGTGGGTTTGATTATTAATGGCCCTGAAGGCCAAAGTAGCAGAAGTGTACACTTTTTCCCATACTTCTCCATAGCCCGGCTGTCCTTATCAGAAGGTGAAAGCTTGGAAGAAGATAACAATTTGAATGGATTATCTATGGACATGGAAACAACAGAAGAATCAGTTGAAGGGCTTTTATACAAGAACTTGTCATACTCGGGGATTTTATAAAATCCCCCTGCCTTCTTAAGGGCTGGAGGTTGAGAGTCAGGAGCCTAAGAAGCTTCTCAAAAGGTATTCAAAAGGGCAGCTAAAACAGGAGTTGTAGAAAGTTAGGGAAAGTCCATTTGTAAGAGTTCATAATATCTTTTTTGAACATTAGAAACCTCGGAACAGTCCCATTTAAAGTGTTCCAGCTTTCAGACTCTTCAAAAGGAGAATCAGGGGACAATTAATCTTATCATTAGACCCCCATGGCCAGAGAAGAGTGGGTCTGGGAGGAATATGCCAAGGACTCCTTACCAGAATCCAAGACTTCATCTGATGAATCAAAATCCCTTGGCCTTTAGAGCAGAAGCATGGACAGACAAACTGTGTGGGGGTTGAAGTCATGCCACTCTTTGTGAGGAGCCTTAGCCATGGAAGTCACGTGTTTTTGTTTGTTTTTTAAAGGAACATCTGCTTTAACAAATCTAGGAGGTTCAGACCCCCTGTCCAGATTTGATGATGGTACCAGGCACCTCTTCTCTAATTAGCATTTGAGGAAAACAGTTAGATCCCTCATATATAATCTGCTGTGGTTCCTCCTCTACATCTTCAACAGATGTATGCACAGCCTCAGGGGATGTGCAGGTAAGCACCTCTGCATCAGTGTCCTACTGACATGTGACAGATGGAACTGATGTTGGCATCGGGCAATCCTCAAAATCTTCATGCAACCTAGTAGAGAAATCCTGTGGAGGCTGGACAGTAGCAGGATCAGTATATGCCTTTTTGGCTTTTTCTTAAGTGGCAGATGAACATTGGGGTGGGAAGATTTGGCCATACTACACTGATGGATGACAGATGACTACAGAGTGTCTTAGGGACAAATGTCTAACAAATCTCACACTATGGTCATGTGTAGCACCCAAACAAAATAGACACTTCTCATGTCTGTCTTTATGGAAACTCTGCCTCCTAAACTCACCTTTTCACCTTCCTTGATGACATGAAAACAAACTACAATGAGGAAAAGAGAAAGGAAGGAGCCCCGATGGGGAACTTATGTTTTGGAGGCTCAGTAGATGAACCCACCTGGAGAATGGCAGGCAGACCAAATTCAGTGGTAGCATTCAGACTGGTGGCAAAGAAGTTCTGAGGATTCGGTATCTGTACATCACATACATACCTTACACCGTGCATGTAGGACATGCCTCTGATGTAGGATACCTGGAAGGTGTAAAGTCTCTGATATGCTGGCCAGACATTCAGCTATCCTTGGCAGGATATCCCAAGAGTAAAGAATTCTGTAATAGTGATAAGAAAGGGCATCTTCAATTGCTGGCTGATTTCTTCCTCCCTAAGTTTTTGAGGTGTAGAGTTTTCTACTTATTGCAGTGTTTTCTACTTCTCAATTTTTAGTCTCTCATCTGGCACTAGATATAGCCTTAGTGTATATATCACATGCAAAATTATGCTTTAGCAATAATCCATGAATGGGTGTGGATATTATAGGATTTACCCACAAATGCCATGTGCTCAAGAGATCAGACAAAGGCAACCATGAGTAAATGATGTGATACCCACACCCAGTCATGGATTATGCTACTATATAATTTTTTGACCAGGTTTCTGTTTGTTTGTACCGAGCTGAACTGAGGTGGGATACCAGCAACAACTCTAAGCTGAGATACCAGATGACTAAAGGCTTCTGAGCTTCCAAAAACATAAGTTGCCTGTTTTTTATTTTTTATTTTTTATTTATACTATTTACTGCACATTTTTATTGTGGGTGGCTGTGGTGGTGCAATGCCACTTCACAGCAAGAGGTTCTCTGGTTCTATCCTCAGTTGGGGTGCCTTCTGTGTGGAGTCTGCATGTCCTCCCTGTGGTCATGTGGGTTTCCTCCAGGTGCTCCATTTTCCTCCCATATCCCAAAGACATGCTGTAGGTGGATTGGACACTCTAAATTGGCCCTAGGTGTGAGTGCATGCATGTGTGTGCCTTCTGTGGAAGTTTGGGTGCCGGGCTGGCAACTCGACACCATAAAACTCCACAGCCAATCATGAGTGGACAGGTGATCCACTGTGGTGACCCCTAACCAGGAAAAGCCAAAAGAAGAAGACTGCAATGTTTTATTGTCTGACACCTACTTTTATACTGTATTTGTTTACTGTGTACTAAAAACACTGTTGTACACAATTGTCTGCTTTACTGTGTTATGACTCTGTCATAGTTCATGTTGGTGTGAATGACCTGAGACATACCTCACTGAACTATATGAAGAGAGACATGGTTGAGTTCCCTGAGTATGTGTCCCAGACAGGTATGCTCCTAGCCTTGAGTAGAATACTACCCTCACCTAGAATGATGCCACAGTATAAACAAAAAATGATTGATTTCAATATTTGGCTTGTTTCTTGGTGTCATTCAAAGGGGATCCAGTTCCTGCAAGCCTGGGAAGCCATGGTCAACAAACCTCACTGCTTTGCCAGAGATGGTTTGCACCTGGCACTTCTGGGCTTTCAGCTGCTAGCAAGGGCTCTTGCCACCCCCATAGTGCCTTTTTTTAAGCAAAGTCTCAAAAACAACATTACTGAAGTGAAATTACCCATTCAGAAGAAAATAAGGGTCATGCTGCTAAATAATAAACTGGCTCAGCTCCAGTCATGGATTATGCTACTATATAATTTTTTGACCAGGTTTCTGTTTGTTTGCCGAGCTGAACTGAGGTGGGATACCAGCAACAACTCTAAGCTGAGATACCAGATGACTAAAGGCTTCTGAGCTCCAAAAGCATAAGTTGCTTGTTTTTATTTTTTTTTTTTTATTTATACTATTTACTGCACATTTTTATTGTGGGTGGCTGTGGTGGTGCAATGCCACTTCACAGCAAGAGGTTCTCTGGTTCAATCCTCAGCTGGGGTGCCTTCTGTGTGGAGTCTGCATGTCCTCCCTGTGGTCACGTGGGTTTCCTCCAGGTGCTCCATTTTCCTCCCACATCCCAAAGACATGCTGTAGGTGGATTGGACACTCAAAATTGGCTCTAGGTGTGACTGCATGCATGTGTGTGCCTTTTGTGGAAGTTTGGGTGCTGGGCTGGCAACTCGACACCATAAAACTCCACAGCCAATCATGAGTGGACAGGTGATCTGCTGTGGTGACCCCTAACCAGGAAAAGCCAAAAGAAGAAGACTGCAATTTTTTATTGCCTGCCATCTACTTTTATACTGTATTTGTTTACTGTGTACTAAAAATACTGTTGTACTGCAATTGTCTGCTTTACTGTGTTATGACTCTCTCATAGTTCATGTTGGTGTGAATCACCTACCTCACTGCACTATATGAAGAGAGACATGGTTGAGCTCCCTGAGTATGTGTCCCAGTCAGGTATGCTCCTAGCCTTGAGTAGCATACTACCCTCAACGAGAATGATGCCACAGTATAAACAAAAAATGACTGATTTCAATATTTGGCTTGTTTTTTGGTGTCATTCAAAGGGGATCCAGTTCCTGCAAGCCTGGGAAGCCATGGTCAACAAACCTCACTGCTCTGCCAGAGATGCTTTATACCTGGCACTTCTGGGCTTTCAGCTGCTAGCAAGGGCTCTTGCCACCCCCATAGTGCCTTTTTTTAAGCAAAGTCTCAAAAACAACATTACTGAAGTGAAATTACCCATTCAGAACAAAATAAGGGTCATGCTGCTAAATAATAAACTGGCTCAGCTCCCCAGACACTGCAAACTCTGATGATGCCTGACTATGTATGTGGGTGAAAGCACTAAGTTATCTGTTCATATGTATAGAATTATGTGTTTTTTTGCTCGTTTGGTCTATTAAAGTTTGCAGTGTCTGGGAAGCTGAGCCAGTTTATTTACAAGTCTCTGGTGTTACATTGTGTCGGTTGGTAGTTTATCATGCTGCTAAATGCTAAGAGCTTAAACTAAAAACTGCACTCCCTGGAAGCACTTCTATCACTAGAAGATGCACATGTCTGTGCAGTCACAGAAACCTGGTTCAAGGTCTCAGAGAGTACCCCTGCGTTGCAAGCCTACAATGTCTTCCACACCTTTCAACCACAAAATGAATGTGTATAAACCAAAGGAGAAGGTGTTTCAATCTATATTGGAGATAAATTCACCTCCCTTCTAGTTCATAGGTTCATAAGTTGGTACTAGGCTATTGGACCTAGGGCCTATACAAGCCTAGCCATAACAATTCTCTAGATATTTCTTCCCACAATATTTACTTCCCTGGACCCCTGTCTAGCAGGGCGACTGACATGATCCCCGGGGTGAATTTCCTATCTCCCATCCAGTCGTCAAGGTTTATTTTGAAGAGGGCCAAGGAGGCGCTCTGCTTGACATGTATGGGCAGTCTATTCTAGAATATGGGGAGTCTCTGGATCAGGAAGCTATCTCTCCAGCATGTTTTTTCATTGTGATGACAAGGTTTAGATCCCTGGAGCATGTGGATCTGAGGGATTGGGATTTCTTTAAGTGGAGCATGTCCAACAGCTCAGGGTTTGACATGGCCTTGGATGTTAAGCAGAGATCACCTCTGAGTAGACAATATGCCACAGAGTATAGCTGGAGTTTTTTTAGACGGTCAGCATAGGGCATCTGCTTTAGGCCTGTGATTCTTTTATAGAGGTATTTCTGTGGCCTTTCCAGCTGTTGCAAGATGTCTTGTGAGGTACATACCAAACGGGCCATTGTACTTTATAATGGCTCTAATGAGGGATGAGTATGGTGGGACAATGACCTCCTTTTTTCTGGATGAAAAGCCCTTAGTGATGAGGTGTGCCACATAGAAGGATTTCCTGACTGTCTTGGCTATGTGGTTATCGAAGGTGAGACCACTGTCCACCTATGTCCCTAAGTCTCTCATCACACTTTCCATGTTTAGTGTACTGCCACCTATGTGGTAATTCATGGGTACATGTTTTTTCCAAAAGGGGATAGCTATACGTTTCTTGGCATTAAGCTTGAGCCCATGGCTCTGGCACCAAGCATCTGTTTCTGTAAAGCCCATTTGTAGAATATCCACATCATTTGGGGATTCAGTAATGGCTCCCAGTTTGCAGTCATCTGTGAACTTTGTTAGCCAGAGTCCCTTAGTGTTGGCCTGTACTTCGGAGAAGTAGATGCCAAACAAGAGAGGACCCAGGACTGAACCCTGAGGTACTCCACTTGTCACGTGTCTGGAGCTGGATTTGGAGTCGGCTACTTTTAGTGTCTGGGTTCTGTCAGTAAGCCAGTTAGCAACCCATCAAGTGATATAAGGATTTATGCCCAGCTTAATAAGTTTATCTATGATTCCAGAGTGGGGGATGGTGTTGAAGGCCTTGGCGAGATCCAGATAGGCTGTTTGGACCGCCTTACCCTCATCCACATCTTTGGAGACTGATTTGAAGTAGTCAGTCAGGTTCAGAAGACAAGATTGGCCCTTCACGAACCCAAACTGGGTGGGGTCCAGTGTTTGAAGGTTGACAATGTCTTTTTTTATAAGTTCCATGATAATGCTTTCCATGGCCTTGCAGATCAGACTGATGGGACAGTAGTTCCCAGGATCCAAGGTGGATCCCCCCTTGTGGAGTGGGATAACTGTAGCTGTGCATCACTCAGTGGACATGAAGCCTGAAGTGAGTCTATGATTAAACATGACACTTAGGTTTGGTACCAGTTCATTTTGTAGTTCATGTAGTACACAGCCCAGGATATCATCTGGTCCCATGGATGCTGTATTCTTAGCTTGGCAGAGTGCATTTTCTACCTGTGTGGCCATGATTACCGGAATTTGGCAATCTTTTGGTATTGAGATGGGCCCTTTAGGGGGTGAGATGGGCAATATCCTTGGGATCAGTATATTTAATGTCATTCTGTTGTAGCTCAGAGCAAATCTGAGCATTGTCATTTAGATTTTTGACATAACTATAGAATGCCTTGTGGTTGTCTTCGGAATCTTTGGCAATTTTAGTTTCGTAACTAGCTTTGGAAGATTTTATGAGGGATCCCAGCTTCTTACTGAGGCTGGTAAGGGAGTTTTTTGCATCCTGGGATTTTCCTCTTTTCTGCAACAGTTTCTTCCTTCTGTTGTATAGTTTGTTTATGGCAGGGGACCACCAGATTGGCTTGCATTTTTTGGAGAAGTGCGTCTTGGTTCTATTTGGGATGGCACGATTCATGCACGAGTGGATGTGCTCATACAGTGCCTTAGTGTAGGATTCAGCAGTCGAACTTTCAGCTCCCGCCTGCATGGGTGTCATGAAGTTTGTCACTTCTGACTTGAATAGCATGAAGCTGGCTTTGGAGAAGTTTTTTACAGAGGTTTCCTTACTGGGGGGTGGGGTTGGGATGTGGATGTCAAGGGTGATTAGCTTATGGTCAGACCTGACCAATGAGGGGATGTCCACTGGTGTGGAGCATCTATCTCCCATGTTGGTAATGACCAGGTCTAGGATATTGGAGCCCCTGGTGAGACAATGGATTAGTTGATCCAGGTTGTTGGAATTTATGAATTCCAAGAACCTTTGGGAAAAGGTGTTAGTGCCCGATTAGTTTTCCCAGTTAATGGCAGGGTAGTTGAAATCACCCAGTATTAGGGTGTTTGGTTGTATCTTAATATTTTCCAGTATGTTTAGAAAGGTGTAGTGAGAATCTTGGGGCATGGTGGGGGATCTCAAAAACATGCTGGCTATGCCCTTGCAACTCCCACTCTAATATCATCCACCCCATCCAACTATTACCTTTCTTTCCACTCCACTAACTACCTTGATTATAGCAAGCTCAGATGCTCATAAGCCTAGTACTTATTATACAGCAGGAACTTCTCATTGTTACATTTGTTAATGCCTGTTATGTACTTCACAGATAAAGATTTTAGTTGTCTACTGATGTACTATGTTCTTCATCTGTAAATATGTTGTAAGTAATTTCTATGTTAAATTGTTAATCGCTATGTAATCCAATGTAACTACTGTCTGTTTATTTTACTGTGGAGCTTTTCTCCCCGGGCCTCCGCTGAAAATGGACCCACGTCCAGTCGGACACTCCCAGTCAACAAATTTAAATAAATAAATAAATAAAATAAATAATCTGTAAGTGCTAATCACAGGGATTCAGATTTTAGTGCTACTACTGAGAAACCAGCTAGTTCTGAGGGAAAATTTGAACAGCAGACTTTCTGGCACCTGGAATAGTTTAACTGTAGCTCCACAGTGCTGCACAATGTGAGAAACGCGCAAAAACACGGGTTTTTAAGCCAAAAAGTTGAAAGGATAGAAATCAGCCCAAAATGGCTAATAAAATTACAATTTCAGAGCTGGAAACCATTCCTCTAGTGTTAGATAGGCAGTACAATGCTCACCACTCCCACTGGTAAGCAGTAGGACTTCCCTCTACCACAGCAAGGTCTGGATAGCTCTGAACACAGAAAATAAAGTCCTGAAACCGGCAAAGCCTGGGATCTGGACTATATTAGCTAGGAAAGGTGGGAAACAAGCAGAACAATATAAGGGCCATGCTACTAGAGTAACTCCATGGAGTTACTCCAGGTCCAGGTTACAGTGGGTAAGACCCCCCATTCATATCATAGCCAGTTATAGATCCCCCTCCATGGGTCACAACTCTCAGGAAGCCTACTTGACCAAACTGGAGACAATCCAAATTTTACTGAACACACTGGTTATGGGGGGATTCGATTATCCCACCATCAACTGGGAAAGCTACGCTAGCCCTAATTTGCTAGCACAAAAGCTCCTTGACTTTGTTAATGCAGATGCCCTGGAACAAATTGTCCATGCCTGACTAGAGGAAAACAACATTCTGGATCTGGTCCTCACCAATATGTCAAAAAGATGCACTGCCGCAACTGTCAAACCCTCATTAGTTAAAAATCACCACAAATCAGTCACCTTTGAGCTGGCACTAACACTAGAAATTACAAAGGGTGAAATAAGACTTAAAACCTTCACCAAGGCAAACTATGCACTCCTAGGTAAAGGTATAAATGCATTCCAAGCCCCCCACCAAGCCTGAAGTGGTAACTCTGCTGAACCTTATAATAAAGCCCTGTAAAATCACTTGCATAAAAGTATAAACTTGTCCAAATCAAAAAGAATCAAAGCCAGACCCCAGGTAAAAACAAGCTGCTATAGCGGGCATCCAGCATCAACAAACTTTACAATAATCACAAAAAGCTGCTATCCAAGAAAACAAAAGCATGGCCCAATAATGGAAAACCATCCTCCTCAGCCTCAACAGGCAAATAAGACAACTTGTCAAATCCTCCAAAGGCTCCTTTGAGAGAAACTTAGCAAGTACAGTCAAGGATAACCATAAGGTTATAGCTATATAAGTAACCTAAATGGTAGGACCCAAGCATGTGCAGAACTAGTGGCCAATGGTATCACACACACTGACCTCACAGAGACAGCAAACCTGCTAGCAGATAGGTTTGGAAAATATGTCACTCCCTTATCCCCTCCTAACTTACAACAAACCTTCCCCCAAACTCCCCCACCCTAAATATCTGAAGAGCAGGTCCTCAAATACTTGTCCAAGGCAAAAAACACAGCCTCTATGGGACTAGATGATATATCAGGCTGTCTTCCAAACAGACTAAAAGGTGGACTAACATCACCACTAACTCCCCTTTTCAATCATAGGCTTTTTTTGTGGAATGGAGAGCAGAAACAGTTATTCCCCTTCACAAATGTGGACTAGCAACAGACCCAGAGAATTCCAGACCCATAAGTCTGACCAGCCTAATCTGTAAGGTCATGGAAAGTATCAATTGGATCTCATAAATACAGACATAGGTGACCTCCAATCCTGGATCCTACCCAATATGGCTTTGTGAACGGCAGATCCTGCCCAGTAAATCTGGTAGATTTTTTTGAAAATGTGACCAAGGCCATTGATGAGGGCAAATCTGTACACACAGCACGCCTCAACCTGCCAAAGGCTTTTGACACAATCCCACATTCAGGCATTACCAATAAAATTAGAAAACTGAATGTAAACCCCTTCATCATACGATGGGTTGCCAGCTGGAAATACACAATCCAAGTGGGTGACTCCACATCAACCAGCAGATGTGTTACCAGTGGGGTGCCACAGAGGTCAGTGTTGGGCCCCCTACTGTTTGGTATATACTTCTCAGATGTTTAGGTCAATACTAAGGGATTGTGGTTGACCAAGTTTGCAGATGACTGCAAACTAGGTGCAATTATTGAATCCCCAAATGATGTCAGTATACTTCAGGAGGGTCTCATGCAGTCCAGTGGCTGGTCTATTAGTCATGGTCTAAAACTAAATGCAAAGAAATGTATCATCACTCCCTTTGGCACAAACAATGTCCCCTCACACTATCAAATCAACAACAACACCCTAAGTACCCATGAAGTCATAAGGGACCTGGGATCACAAGTTGCCTAATTTTGACCACCATGTGCCTACTGTAACAAGAAATGCTTTCTACACAGCACACTTTATTAGTAAAGGCATCACCTTGAGAGCAAAAGATGTTATAACCCGCCCGTACTCGGCACTTATCCAGGTCACTGAGTATAACACCACATTTGGCATGTACCATACTAATAGCCAGCAGCAATTAGAAAGACCTCAGAGGTTTCTAACAAAGAAGATCAAGGGGCTCCTGCATGTGCCTTACACAGACCAAATAAAGTCCTCCGTCACTACACTCCAGATCATATACACTTCTCAGGGTAGACTTATGCCTGGCCTACAGAGCAATCCAAGACCCAAACCTAATGAACTTGCTGCATATATGTAAATCAAATAGGACTAGGGCTACCCATTCCACGGACCTAAATATGACCTGCGATTTAAATAGGACATGCTGGAGGGGCCAATTTATCTCCCAGCAACTGCCATGTCTTTGGTACAGGCTAACACTTCATGTGAAACAGAGCACCTCTATTACACTGTTCAAGAGGATCCTTGATGAGTGGATAGAACACAGTAAATTCTTACAGGGGCTAGAGCCCACAACCATCCTGGACATGGGCAGTCATCACTAAATGCAATCTTGGATATTGACTAACATTTCTATGTTATTGTATGGGATGAAACAGCTAGGCTTAAAATGACCTCCTGGTCAATAGCCTAGTAATATCCCATGATCATATACAATGACATTATTTAAGAAAGAAGTTGTTTAAATAATTTAATTGTATGATAGCTGTGATAACCCCTCCTTGTGCCAGTAATCAAAGAGCCTGAATCCTCACCAGTGACACTGGAGAGGGATGTGCACTTGGAATACAGAAGGATACACTCAGTATTCCCAGATGCAGACCACTCTGCATCAAGCATAATTTCCCTTAAGAGCACACAGGGAACAGACTCAGCCCGGGGTCTGGATTTCTCTATATCTGTCTCCCTCCAGGTCTCCAGTAAGACACCCCACTGGTACAGTTGCAGGGTTAGGTCCTTAGCCAGAGTGTCCAAGCCATGTCCTCCAGCACCATCTCTGTATGACCAATGCTTTGTGTCTCTGACACACATAAACTGTGATATTTGATTTTCCACACATATACACACACACACACACACACACACACACACACACACACACACACACACACACACAGACACACACACAGACACATCTGGGAAAGGGCTGGCACAGATTTACCTGCTGTGCCCCCTTTTGCTCAGAGTATAAGGTAGTGATCATTGCCACTAGATACTCCACAATCAGCTACTCTAAGGCCCTTAACAAAGGGTGTCCAGTTATACTGTGTAATATTATTACTAATACAAATGGTAATAGTTGACTAAGACAGTTATGCCTTCTGGAGTGGCCCATACAGTGTCACCAAATAAATATAAGCACTATTAAGATTAAGGACTTTCTAAAAAGGACCAGCCACAATGAAAATATTGAATATATTTAATAATAAATAATAAAAGAACAAGAAAATACTAAATATATATTTACAGTAAATCACAGGAAATATTGAAAATAACACTGATGGACAGTTTTATACAAATAAAGACAATCTAAGCTTCACTAACAGAATAGTCAATACACAGAAATTCCCTGTAAAATATAATATCTAAGATGACCTGCAGAATAACCTCATCTGGTCATCTGACTCTAGGTTCTCACAATATTCCCCTTTGGAGCTGAGACAGGAATTTAGCATAGATGGCTACAATGCACATCTAAATGTTTATGGCAGTGATTGTTTCCCCTTTTTTACTGAGCTAATGAAAAAAGGCTTCTTCCAGACCCACTGTCGTTGGTCTTATTCAGCACATTAGGGTACAGTTTTAATGGGTTAACTGCTCATTTACATTTCCCTTATTTTTCTTAAAGTAAACTAGTTGGTTAACCATTGCTGTCCCAATGTCTTCTATTAGAACATATACATTTAATTCAGTTACAATAATACATGTACATTTCTTTTCATTCCAGCAGGGTGCACTGTTGATACATTTTAACACAAGCAAACCTCACAAATACATTTCCAGCACAAGCATCTGCACAAATCAATTTGATATAAAAATTACATATAATTATTTACAAAATTCTATCTAGATGTGCTGGCACAAGTCATACATCCACTGATCTACTTCTCATAGCATGGCTGGCAGTACCTCTTATCATCACACCTCTCCCCCTTTGAAAACTCAAGCTAGTATTTCATGTGACCCTTGAGAAACGTGTTGCTTGAAAGATGGAAGCCTATCTTGTAATACGTTACTCCATACCCTGCCTTGAGATTCCATCTGCCTTGGCACTGCTGACCCCACTACAGTGCTGAATCATATGCCTGCAACCCTATGCTCCAACATAGTAACTTGGGATTTTGCTGACTGGCTCCCTGTAGCCATAGATCTCGCTCAGACTCCTCCTAGCTCCTACTGCAAATACTTAGCACAAGGGCCTCCCTGTCATGGTAAGGTTTCATCATATTAACATGATGCAGTCTGTGATCCTGCCTTCTGCCTAGCAGTTCTACCATGTAGTTAACGCCACAAATGACCTTCTTTACCACTTTGAAGGGTCCCTCCCATGCTGCCTGCAGCTTATATTATCTGACAGGAATGAGCACCATCACATGCTGTCCCACAGCATAGTCTCTGGCTCGAGCATTCCTGTCATACCAGAACTTTTACTGCTGTTGGGCTCCTACCAGGCTCTCCTGGACCAAGCCTATGAGCTCCCTAAGTCTTGTCCCGAGGTTTAGGGCATATGCCACAAAAGACTCCTTGTGGGATTCACAGTCGCCCTCCCACTCATCATGAATCGAATCTAGAGGTCCCCTCACCCTATGCCCATACAACAACTCAAAGGATGAAAAACCTGTGGATTCCTGGGTTACCTCTCTGTAAGAAAACAACAAATGGGGCAAACATTTGTCCCATTCTCTTTTAAACTGGTCTGCAAATGCCCATAGCATGGTCTTTAGTGTAATGTTTAACCCTCTACAAGACCATTAGTCTGGAATGGTAGGGGGTTTTCTTTAGGTGCTTCACCCCACAGCAGTCCCACAGACAAGCCAGCAGTTCTGACATGAAATTGACACCTCTGTCAGTCAGTATTTCTTTTAGGAAATGTACCCTTCTGAAAATCTCTAGCAAAGCATTTGCCACCTTCTCTGCCTCGATGTAGGACAGAGCCACTGCCTCAGGGTATCTAGTGACACAATCTACTACCACTAGGATATACTTCATCCCTATGGAACTTAGGTACTCAGAGGCCCCACAATATCCATAGCTACCCTCTGAAGAACTCCTCAATCACAGGCAATGACATCAAAGTAGCTTTGACCTTGTCTCCTGTCTTGCCTACTTTTTCACATTGCTCACAGGTCCTGCAGAACCTGATTAAAACCCTGGCAATCTCAGGCTAATAAAAGTTGTGCATAATACTTTTGTTTGTATGCTTTATGCCCATATGACCTGTAAAAGGAATATCATGGGCTATAGCTGGAAGTGACAGATGGTAGGCTCTGAGCACTACCAACTGCTGTACTGCCTCACTTTCTAGCCCTCCCTCTGGGGTCCACTCTCTATACAGTAACCCTTTGTTCCAGTATCCAGACTCCCCTTTTCCTTGAGAATCAGGCACCTTCCTAGCTACCTCCCTCAAGCATTGTAATGTAGGGTCTGAGAGCTTAGCCTACTCAATTCAGTCTTTGTGACTTTTCCCAGTTCCCTTTCCACAGGAAGTCTTGTATCTTCTGATAGTGGTGCCTCACTGTCAGCCTGGGTACTACCACTCACCTCTTCCCTTGCAGTCACCCTGTCCAAGGGAACATCAGCACCACTAAGCAGCCATGGCTCATCTTCAGGCTCACTTCTACAAGGTAGCTGTCTCCCTGAATTAGCCACATCACTAGTACTGGCTTCAGACATGTGGCCTGTCTGGGTCTCCCCAGGCTACCAGACCCACATTACTGTCTTCAAGCCTGACTGTGTATCACTGCATACACACAAGGTACTGCATTATCAGAATCATTCTCTATCAAGACATCTACAGGGATATATTCTAACACATCTACTTGCTTGCTTCCTTTTCCACCCTCCCAATCAATGTGAACCCTGGCCAAAGACATCTGGAATGGGATCCCTCCTAAAGTTCTGACTGGAGTGGACTGCCCAAACAAGCCTCTTTAACCACTGCAGGCTTCACAAATGGTTATATCAGAGGTGGTGTCTGTCTTGGCAGTAGCCTGTTTTCCATCCACTAAGATAGGATACAAACGCTGGTGGAAGTTTGATACTCCTTTTGTCTCCAAACAACTTACTACTGGCATTCTGTTACTCCCACTTGCTGGCTCACCCACCTTTTGTTCCCCACATTGCCTTCTTGGGAATCCATATACTACACAACTCCAATGGTTACTTTTAAAAATTTAACCCTTGATCCTGGCCATATACCTGAACTAATGACTTTCCTTGTTACTGCTAGACTCTGTTGGGGTGGTTTAGGCTGCCCACCATGGGTTCCCTTACATCCATGTGCAGCACTGTGTATCCTTTTCCTGTGCAGTGATGCCCTGCTTGCTAAGTAGAGATCCCCTTTTTCCCCAGCTCATCTGCGGAGTTGCATTCTCTGTCTGTCAACCAGATTCTCATGTCCTCAGGCAGAGTGCTAAGGGCTTGTTTCCTCAACAAAATGTCCACGGCCCTTGAAAAGTGGTGGCCTGACACCCTCTCACCTACCTATGAAAATAAATGCTTAGCTCAACAATATAATTACACACTTTCATCTGCCTTGCATCTATGCTCATGAAACTTTTTCTGTAAGCCTTAGGTGTTAACTTAAAACATTACAATGAACATGTTTTCACTGTATCATAGTTTAAGCAATCAGTATCAGACAATTTAGAAACAGTAGTTACAGATTTATCACAGCGTAAGGGGTTCAGGAACCGTACCAAGAGCCCTTGATCAACATTATACTGTTTACATATCCTTTCAAATATATGAATAAAACTATTAAAATTATCATCCTCTGTAAATTGTGGAAGAAATGTATTGACCTTTATTGCTTCTGGGGTTTGGTTATTCCTGTCCCCATTACCTCCATGACCCTGGTGAAGAGTCAGCATCTCCCTCTCATGTTGATGCTGCTTATCTTTTTCTTCAGCCTCCAAACACTGCAGTCTCTCACTTAATTTGACCTCAAAACACTGCAGTCTCTCTGATGACTATAATTACAAATGTTTGGCCACCAGTTCAAGTCTCTTTAACTCCAGACAGATTTTTAAATCCTCTTAGGAAAAGTTGAACTGTTCTGTTTCTGATAGCTGTGCATCCCAAATGCCAGATTGGTTGTCTTCCTGGTTGCTGGTCTGTGCTGCAGCTGTGATTAAGGCTGCAATAATTTCCCATTTAGTCTGGTTGGCATGCACTATACCCTTGGCTTGGCACATCTCAGCCAAATGATTCTATGCCAGCTTGCCATAATCCTCTGCTGACATCCTTGCCTGCTCTCCCTGACTAACCTATCAAACAAAAAGTAAATAAATAAAACTATTATGATATGAAACTCTGACTGCCTACTTTGGGACTGTTTGAGAGTGCACCTTTTCTGGTGACAACTGCTTACAGGCTACAAGAGTTCAATTAATATCCACACCACTGTTCAACAATATGTGATAACCCCTTTTTGGGCCACTAATCAGGAAGCCTGAATCCTCACCACTGACACTGGAGAGGTATGTGCACTTGGAATAGAAATGGATACACTTAGTGTTTCCAGATGCAGACCTCTCTGCATCAAGCACAGTTTCCCTTAAGAGCATACAGGGAACACAAACAGCCTGGTGTATGGATTTCTCTATATCTGTTTCACTCCAGGTCCCCAATAAGACTCCCCACTGCTACAACTGTAGGGTTAGGTCCTCAGCCAGAGTGTCCAAGCCAAGTCCTCCAGCACCCTCTCTGTAAGACTAGTGTTTTGTGAACCTGCTCTAAGTAGCTCACACACACACACACACACACACACACACACACACACACACACACACACACACACACACACACACACACACACACAGTCAAATTTGATGTTCTATACACACACAAACATCTGGGTAAGGCTGGCAGATTTACCTGCTGTGCCACCTTCTGCCCAGAGTATAAGGTAGTTATCACTGCCACCAGACACTCCAAAATCAGCTACTTTAAGGCCCTTAACAAAGGTTGTCCAATTATACTGTAAAATATTAATACTAATACAAATGGTATTAGCTGACCAAGACAGCTAGGCCATCTGGAGTGGCCCACACAGTTTCACCAAATAAATATAAGTACTCTCAAGGTTAAGTACTCTCTAAAAAAGACCAGCCAAAATGAAACGTTTAAATATATTTAATAATAAATAATAAAATAACAAAAACTACTAAATATATATTTACATTAAACCATAGAGATCAAATCACAGGAAATATTGAAAATAACATTGATGGACAGACTCATATAAATAAAGGAAAAACAATCTCTAAACTAAGCTTCACTATATTCCTGACAGAATCTAGAATTACTATTCCCTAATAACTTACTTGATAGAGCAAAGCACAATGAAATATGTGATGTCTTTATAGTCAGGCTCCCCAAAACAGAATACTGAATACCCTAGAGACTACTCCCTGTAAAATACAATATCCAAGATGACTTGCAGAATTACCTCATCTGTTCACCTAACTCTAGGAGCTGAGACAGGAATTTTATATAGACTGCTTCAATACACATCTAAATGTTTATGGCAGTGCCTGGGACTTCCCTTCTTTTTACTGAGCTTATGAACAAAATGCTTAATTCAGACCCACCGTCTCTGGACATATTCAGCACTGCAGGGTGACATTTTAATGGTTTAACAGCTCATTTACATTTTCCTTATTTTTCTTAAAGTACACTAGCTAGCTAACCTCTGCTGTCCCAGTGTCCTCTATTAGAACACATATATTATTTACAAAATTCCAGCTAGCTTTGCTGGCACAAGTCATACATCCCCTGCCCTACTTCTCCTGACATGGCTGGCAGTTCCTCCTATTGTCACAATAGCACTTTGGTCTTCTTCAGTATCGTCTGTTCTAAAAACTGCAAACAAACCAACCTCAGCACAGAAACAATGCAGGTGATAACAAAATAAAATGTATTTAATAAACTGAAAAGACTTCTGAAAAGTGGTTAGCACTTTCACACCCAATGGTGCTTCTTCAGACCATTCAAAAAGAACACACTACACACAATATACAGTAAAACAATTATAAATCAGACAATACAATTATATTCAGTTAAAAGACAGCTCAATATTAAATGGCCCTAATTCCTAATAGTGAGGAAGATCTTTGGATTTTAAAACAGGTTTCAAAGAAACCTTTTCATTCAACCCTGGAAATTTGTCTGACAGTAAATTAATTATCCACCACAATTCTCTTCTCTCTGTATAGTTCCTGATGTCACCTTGACATGGACTTTCTTTAACAACTTCCACTACACCAAATCTAAAACTATGTGTAGGTGCACATTCTAATGTATGTTTAGCTAAAGTACTTCTAGTATTTCTCATCCAAGTATTATAAAGGTGATCCCTCATCCTTTCAAAAATGGGCAATTGGTTTTGCCTTAGTAAAAACTCTTCCATGCTGTGCAGGAGGCGAGGTTGACTACATTAGCTGTACGACAATCACCTGACACTCTAAACTCATATGTAACACTGGTAATCGGGTGAACAAATTTGCTGGATACATTACTGTAAATACAAAAATTACATCTATGACATCTCCTATTGCCCTGTATACCATAATTAACAGTGGTGGACCTATGATTCATCCTAAAACAAAACTTCCTCTTGAAAGATTTCTTATTCTTATACCTAATATGAGGCTTATCCCCTACTACAGTCCCAATCAAACTATCTGTTTGAAGAATAGACCAGTTGGTCCTGATGATTCTGCATATCACCTGTATATCACTTATGTAATGCAATTAAATGGCTACAGTATTCTGTCCTGATACCCCAGATCTATCATTGGTTGCATTATTGACATTATTTAAGAAAAGAAACTATTACTTTTCTTAAATATAATGCCTGTTTACTGCCCTTATGTTAAATGGGTTTAACATAAGGAGACGGTTAAAAAAAGCAACGGCGTCCGGAGATCTCCGTTGCTTATTTTAAAATCTCGCTATGTTAAACCCATTTAATTTAATAGCGAAGCAGGCTTCAAAAACGGAGGAGTAGGGATTAAGGAAAAGTCCGTCATGGTATAATTCTCATGTTTCTATGAGCATCAGAAAAATACGGTTTTGCCCTACCAGCTCTAAGACTCACTGCCTCCTTACATGCATCCTCAATCTCTTTAGGTTTGTAACCTCTCTCCCTAAAATCAGTTCTCAATGTGGATAGATCTTTATAAAATCATTCATCCAGGTTATTCAACCTAGACATATGCAGCATTGGGCTCTTCAGAATATGTTTATAGATGTAAGCTGGATGCATACTGTGTCACTGTAAAACCACATTACATCTACAGGATTTTCTATACAATCCTGTACTTAAGCATACATTCCCATCCTTTATAATACGTACATCACAAAAGTCTATCGAATCCAAGGAGTGATGACCTGTGAATCTTAAAAAGGAAGTGGAAGCATGCAAATACTCTTAAAACCTTCGCAAATGTGTGTGGGATCCTCCCCGTAACAAAACAATGTCATCCACAAACCTCCTATAAAATAAAACATATTCCATAAAATTGTTCCCTTGAAAAACAGATTGCTCTTCCCAAAAGGCTAATACCATGTTGGGATAACTAATGGCAGAGGGCCAGCCCCCTGTATAAATAAAGACCCCCTCAAACATAAATACATTTTCCAACACAATTTCTAAAAACAAGCATAACAAATCTATTTGCTGTAAAGTGAATGCTATTCTGACTCAAGAAGGTTTTAGTCATTTCAATTTAAAGATATCCCCTGTTCTATGCTGACATACTACACATAGATATGACATCTATGTCACCACAATACATGCGTGCAGAACAAGAGAGGCAATGGAGACAAGAGAATCTCTGCAGCACTTTATCTCTCAATGTCTCGTTTTTAATATTGCTGCATTACATCTCAACTCCTTTGCTAAAGAATTCTGGACAAAGTCAAAAATAATGGGAGAGACAAGCAACAAAATCAGGGAAAACTGTTAAATACTAATGTACGTGACTTAAGAATTTAATAAAATAACAAGTTTCAGTTTCAATGTACATTCTCTGTACAATTTGAATTATGAAATGTCTAATGTTTGGTAGTACTGACTGACTGGCACAGATTCTCAGTGATTTACCAGAAAATCAAAAATGTTATGATGGACAGTGCAAACCACAAACGACTAGCAAAAAACGATAGTGAACATGCAGTAATGAAGAAATAATGATAAAACTTTATTGTATTCATTGATAAAGGCTGAATAGATTATGAATAAATAATCAATGGTTGTTTGATGATGGACAGTGCAAACATGTGAAGAAAACTGAAACATTCTGCAAAACTTTGAAGAGTTGAGAGGTATGGTTACCAATACATCTCAGCTATATAGAGTTTTGAAGAATATCCCTGATTTTTCATATATTTTATCCTCTCCTTAGTAAACTCTCCTTAGTAAAAGACGTTATGGATGACATGTTCAAGCATATCCCAATAAAAAGTCTAACAAGTCAATAATACTTCAGCAACCAGATTTGATTTACAGTGTGCATGTTGAGTGGGCTGTCCAGTCAATGTGAACATTTTTGGAATATTAATGACTCTTTATTGTTAATAGTACACCTCTGTATTCTTTATGAAACAAAGCAGATGCTTTGGATCCAGCAAATAAAAGGTAGCTAACTATTTTAGCGTTATAGTGTTAACTACATGATTTTGGCATGCTTTAAAAAATGTGTTCATTATTCTGACATACTTTAACATTTAAAACCCTAGAGGAGTACAACATCAAATAACTACATAGTAAAACCTTCATTCTCCCTTTTATATTACAGACAGCAATTTTGTGCTGGGGAATGCTCAGGTACTGAATCTCTATCCAATCGTGTACTGCTCTGATGGCTTCTGTGACCTCACAGGATATTCACGAACTGAGGTCATGCAGAAGAGTTGTGCGTGCAAGTTCCTCTATGGCTCTGAAACAAGTGAGCAACTGAAAGTACAGATCCAGAAAGCTTTGGATGATAAGCGAGAGTTCAAGACAGAAATTTTATTATACAAGAAAAGTGGTGAGTGAACAGCAGGGCATCCATGTTTTGAAAGCATTTTCTTCAATATGAACAGAAGTGCATGGACATGGTCAGTGCTGTTTTATAGTGTGGATACAATAGATTTTCAATGACCAAGATTGCTGAATGTGTATAATGTATTATGACTTGTTATTGAATAGCTGGCATTATAAACTAAAACAGAAACATTCTTGAAAACGGAGACTAGATTTTTTTTTTGCTGTGGCACAAATTGTACATAAGAAGTTACTTTTTCAGCTGAGATTCTGTCCATGACATGACAGAATAATTTTCTCAATACTATAATTATTTTAATGATTAATACACTTAACATCAGATGATATTGAGGGACAATGACTCTGTGTTGGCAGTGTTATTGAGTTCCACTGTACTTCGAGGGCAACATTTTTTATTTTGGGCTAGTGAGGAAGACAGTATGGCATTACACAAAGAATAATTAAATATACAGCAGATTTATGGCCTCCTAATAGTTTTATAATCTAAATATAAGTAATTTGTAGGCAGAATGGTTTACAGTTTGCTGTCAGTTTCATAACCTAATTAACCTGTATTCAGAATAATGCTCCTATTTGCTTCATATTTTCCAGTCCCTTATCTGAGGCTGAGGATTAATTGCAGAATTATTAGACAGGTCAAAAAAATGAGTCTAATTAGGAAGGCAATAATATATGAGAGGTAGGTGACACTGGATACTTTTTATAGCTATTATGACTTCAAACATAATTTTTTGATGTTCTTAATAAGGAACTGCTGTACTACAGTCACAAAATGAATGGGATTATCAACAGCTAGGCACTGGTCTTCCTGCCAGATCTGGAAAGTGCTAGGGTGTCCCTAGGGATGTGAGTTTACCTTCCATATAATGGTTGTTATGCAAAAAGCCAACTATAAAGGAAAGCAACCTTGACCATCTTCAGTTCATGTTTATCACTGAAGTGAAAGGTTGCTTGTACTTCTATGAATTTGTCGGTTGCTTCCTTGGCAGATCTGATGATCAATAAGTACATTTTAACTTTGCTACTGAGATAATTTATTATCAATATATCTATTTATTCCTATCCTTTCTGTATTAATTAATCTGCATTTTATGTGTCTAATGATGACTCCAGGAAATATTACTAAAAAATGTTCTTGTTTTTATTAACAGAAGTGTACTGTGATAATGTTTGACAATTCTGTATGATTTGAACTAAGACGATACTTATAAGGCAAGATATAAATCGTTGGGCTTTTAATTAATATTGTAGCCTTTTAGATTTGTAGGAAAGGATATCTGGCTCTTTGCCAGGAGAACCTTCTAAACACACATCTTCATTATCTTTCTCCCATCAGAAGGGGAAAAAGACCCTAAACAATATCAAATACACAAAAAAAAGATAGAGTAACAAAAATGTTAGCTACGGGTGGCAAGACTTGCACTGGAATAATAAAGAGGTTTTAGGGCTTACAGATACAGCTATCTCATCCAGGCCTGTTTCCATTGTGGCCATAGCAATTATCCTTACCCAAAAGGTTTTCACTTTTTCACTTTCAGCTCTGGTTCAAACATGAGTGATTTTAAATGGAGCTTAAAGCAGGAAGTTTCATTCAGATAATGCAGCAGTCACTATTTAAGGCTGTGTCAGTATTTGAATCCAAGGTCTATGATTCAAGTTTTCATATTATAGAAAAGGGCATCAGCAAACTGGATCTCACTTGTCAGTAATCAACAATAGGTGGGCCCTAAGATTTATCTGGCCTAGCCATAACAACACCTTGCCAGGTTCCCATCACTGTACTTAAAGCTGAATGCCTAATCACTGCACTGGAGTTGCCAGGTAGTTAGACAATAGTAAATTGGTTATCTTATGATCACTATATTATTGTTTTAGGAAATGATTAACACCTGGATGACAGAGTTAAAAACTTTGGCTCAGTGGATATCAACCACATAGACACCTCAGGAGATTGCAGCCCATTCCGATTTTAAGAAGTCTCCAAAAAGAATACTTTGTTCTAATTAGTAATCAAACAAAGCACTTATTGTTGATCAAGGCAATGCTACATCTGAATCATTTGTCTTACATTAACAAAAATGAGTTAAACTAAGAGATTAATAGGAGAAAACAGGAATAATTATTTATAAGACAGAGAGTTTGGAAAAGAAGTTTGTTTTCGATAACCCTCAAAAGTGAAATTAAAGAAGAAATTAGAGGTAGGCAGGTTTGACATATTAACTACTGCATGATACAAATGCTGAATCTGGAGATGCAAATAATACCGTAAAGTGAGGTAATAGCACTGTGCATTAACTTTTAGACTGGATTCCTTTAGCATCAAAAATATAATTAGACACAATAAGACTATTTCGCTATGTAATATTGAAGTTTCCCGTGTAGTTGGAAATTAAAGCAGTTTTTCTTAATAAATGGAATTCTATTATCAACTTCATTTTGGAATGTGGTCCTTCCTCTTAAGCCAGTTTTTATAAATGGGTTGAAAGACACTTATTTGTCCAATACATGCAAGTAATGTAGATTTGTGGCAAATGCTCCAGTCTTCCACGATCATACTAACGGAAGATCCAGGATATCTTTATTGTACATCTAAGAATATTATTTATGTAGCTGGATGTAAATATTGTTATGTTTTATTATATAAGACATACTTTTAGGTCTTTCAATGTAAGAAAAAATTAACATAATTATGCTACTAAGACAAAAGAATAAGAAAATGCTCTATTCAAACGCTGTTTAAGTTTTCTGTGATATGTTAGCTTACGTTACTTTAGATATTTATGGAGTTGTCCAAAATGAGTTTGTTTTCAAAGAATACAGCTTGCAGGTTAATTTCAATGTTTATTCTTTCTAGGTTTTACTGAAATATGAGTTTGAAATCTGTTGTGGCCTCTAGCAGTGCTTGATCCAATTTTTTTTTTTAGTTTTTAAAAGATTTGTTTACAAGGCCAAAACTAAACGGGGAATAATAAAAAAGCAAAGTAATTCATGCTTTGCTAAGTTCTTTCCAAAGTTCAGTTCAGCCACTTCAGTTTTTCAGAATATACAGTATGTTCCTCAAAGGTAACAAATTAAACTTTTGTAAGTACGGTTTGGTTTATCTTTCCTGTCATGACTGTCTTTACCTTACAGGAAGGACCAATTATATCAGTTTCCTTTTCCAATGTCAAGAGATTCCTTCCCTCTTCATCTGTAGCTCCCTGGAGACTTCTCTTTTGCACCCTCCATTGCTCCATCTCTTAGAAATATGGAATTTGAGTTCCTCTGTAGGTAGCGACCATTCCATACATTGACCTGCACTTGTTGTTTATTGTTTGCTAGGGAGACTTGTCATTGTTTTTTTATTCATTTTTTTGCTGTTCTGTATTTCTCTCACATGATACACTCTGTTATAAAGACAACCCTAGTAACACAACCCCACAATGGGCAGTGGATTTTTCAAGTTTGGCAGTCACTATTGACACATGATCCCCCACCCCCATTCAAACAACTTGTTCTAGCATCCTTAGATAAAAAAGTGAGCAGAGCATGAGATTATACACTTACCTTTAAGTGACTGCAGCCTGGACAACATCCTGAATCTCGAAATTATGGGGCTGTAAGGTCAAAGCCCATCTGGACAATTTTGGATTGCAGTCTTTATTCCAATGGAGGAGCAATTGTAGATTAGGAAACTAAACAAGCAATTGATGGTAATCACTCTGCTAGACAATATCACAATTATATATCACTGAAAACCACTTTAATTCATTTTGCAGTTTCCCCACATTTGGTCAACCACACATATATATATATATATATATATATATATATATATATATATATATATATATATATATATATATATATATATATATATATATATATATATATACAGGTTGCTCTGCCAAAGGTGTGTACTGATATATCTCTTTAAATGTTTTTGGAAATGCGCAGAGTCTTCTTCTCTGTATAACCATAGCCATATTTTAACACATATAGGTTTCTCTAACACTATTCCTTGATTTTTGATTCATATATACATATGAAAGTGTCTACATATTGCTTCTTTCATTTTCCAGCTTAGACAGTGATGTACCTGTAGACGTATTCATTTGCTGATTCTCCTTGATACTTTGGCAAGGTGGTCTATCAAAATGAGTACCCTTTACCATTGTTTCCATTAGTCCTTAAACTAGAAAGACTCTTTTACTATTATTTCATCATATTATTTTAGAAACTGCAGTCACAGGATGAACTATCTTCTCAAACAGTAATATCGTTTCTACTTTACTAATGAGATACTGTTTTTTATATCCATGAATAAAAACTACTTCGATTGCTTTTTTATAGAAAAGGGTTTTTTTTTTACAAACATACTGTGACTTTATAAGCATAACCACACTGCCTTCCTTAATGTTTTAGTCCCATTAGTTCCTTGCCATCAACTAAAACATTTTACTTGATTAACTTTCTTGTAGCATGAGAGGAAAAGATTGATTGATCTGTCCTTGCAGATTGTTCATCACATTCCATGTTATCATTAGGAGCAATTGTTTTACTACTTGCAATTGTCATAGGTAAACAGTGCTGTCATTACTCATACAAGGTATAACAATAAGGCCGTTGTCACACATTTAAAACAAAGTATATTGACAGTTGATACTTTTTCACTGTTAGCAGACTGTGATACTTGCCTTACTATAGGACTAGACTGCATAGTTTGGAACATTGTTCCATTAGTTAACAATATCTTAACTAGTACAATATCTTCTACATCCTGTCACGAACACTTGTCCATCTACCTGCTTAACTGAATAAACTACTGGGAAACTTCAACGAGGTGTCTTTATTCCTCCCACAGGGAGGGTATCAGAGAGAGAGAGAGAGCAAGAATCTCCTAGATCTGCTAGCTAAAGTTATTTTACCTAGACCTATCTTTTGTACTGTGTTTGTAATTATATAATTGGTCCAGAATAGGATTGTTAACTGAGCCATGTGGAATCCTCCCTGCCTAACACAAAGTAGTAACTCACTATTCAAAGCAATAATTCTGCATGCATCACGTATTAAAAATCATCAGGAGTCTTACTTTTTGTAGCTTGGTAAGTGATCAATGCACAGAAAGATGAACCTGTAACAACAGCTAGATTCAGGAGAGAATAAGAAAGTCAGTGTGCATTTTCAACACTTTTTCCTAGTTCTCCCCATTTGTATGTCTTGGTTATGGTGTGTATATATATTTCAAGGGTATCATGAGCGGACAAGTGATCTGCTGTGGCGACCCCTAAACGGGAAAAGCCGAAAGAAGAAGAAGAAGAAGAAGTGGCTTGCCCCCATGTAAGCGGTGAAGAAGGACAGAATTTGTTTTTATATTTTACAAACTTTGATTACCTCTGTTTTGACTAGTGGCCTCCCAATGTTTTAGAAATTTTCATGTCAAATAATGTTATTGATCTAATGAGAAGTAATTTTTTCATAGTGCACCTTATTTCCTTTCTGAAAACAACATTTCTACTTACAACATCAGCTTACACTACTGACATCATTTTGAGATACTATTCTGGCAAGAACCAACTGTTACTACACACACACACACACACACACACACACACACACACACACACACACACACACACACACACACACACACACACACACACACACACACACACACACACACACACACACACACACACACACACACACACACACACACACAGTGGTGGCTTCACCTGGTGAGTGTAATCAGCAAGTGCTAATGGTATGAGAGTTCAGTATCGGCACAAATTTATGAATACTAGCACTGGATTTACAATACAGCTGAAATGTTGAAATGCATAGTGTGAGGTGAGTCCTAGTGTGCTTGTGTCTGGGTGTTAGTAAGTGTAATAAGCTGTTTATAGCAGCTTTAGTGAGCAGCTGTGCACACATACAAATGAAGCCTAACTGTAAACCCTACGTTAGGGGTTACATCATCAGCATTTTTCTATGGTCATGGGGTCTATATTAAAAGAGTAAAATCTCACTTACGCGAATACCTAAATGCCGACACATAAATAGAGAACCACGAAAACACAGAACGTCCTGAAGTGCAAAATTCTACATATCAAATTGTCATAGTTGGCCCTTATCTGGTATAGCTCCCTAAAGTAAATGTGCAATAGTTACCTTAGGGTTAGGGTGCGGGTTAAGATAAGTGCATACATAGTAATACATGCAACCTTTACTTTAGGGTTAGAAGTAGGGTTATGTTAAGTGTACGTATAGTAATATAGTTGTGTAGCTGAATGTATACGTAAATTATACTTTTCCCGTAGTTGGGTGTTGTTTGTTTATAGTTAGATACATTTGTGTGTAGTGAATGTTTAATTAAGATATGGGATATATGGGTGAAGTGCAGATATGGGGAAGTGTGGATTATTTATTTTGTTTGGGTAGGTAGTATGTAGCAGGCGGTGGGGTTGGCCAACTATGGCAATTCGATATTTTGAATTTTGCGCTTCAGGATGTTCAGTGTTTTCGTGGTTCACTATTTTCGATATTTTAATATAGACCCATGGTCATGCCATACCATCAGTAATTTATCTTTATTCTTGGTACATCGTCAAAACTATCACATTTTCATAAATTAGCCAGATGTATTCTACTTACTGAATAAATATTAAAATTGTATACATGGCACATACAAATCATAGACACAATTATCTACCCAATGCATTCATTTCTAGCATGAACGAATATTAGTTATTGGGAGGTGCAGTGCTGCAAAGGTAGCATTGTCGCCTCACAAGAAGAAGTTTTCTGGCTCGATTCTTGGCTGGAGTGCCTTTTGTGTGGAGTCTGCATGTCCTCCCTGCGTTCATGTGGGTTTCCTCTGGGTGCTCTGGTTTCCTCCCACGTTCAAAGATATGTATCTGGAGCATTTCTCCCTGGGTCTATGCTGAAAAGTCGCTTCGTTCCAAGTTGCACTTTTCCAGTTAACAAATGTTCAAATAAAGTTTTCTTTTTCACAGCAAAGTAAAAATGTGACCTTGCATACTAAAAACCCATACACATCCAACCTCCCAAAATGCTTTCTTAAATCAGTCTAATAGAAATTAAATTTGTATTATTAGGATGTAAAAACTTAAAGAAAAATAGTTAAGTTAGCAAAAATGTAAGTAAACTATAAAGCTAGCAAAACTCTCATTACACAACTAACCTAAATGGAGGATGAACTGGCAAAATATTAAAAAGATTAAAATTTACCTCAGAACTACAGGAGAAAAGCATTTGTGACATAGTCCATTCATAAAAACCTGTACAAGCCACTTAAAGCCCAGTTCAGTAGAACTGTATAAATAGAATACAGAGAAGCCTGATCTTTGTGTTATATGAAATACCTTGTTCTGTTAAATAAGGGAACTTGGTCAATGTCTCGTGGCAACAATAGTCATCAGAAAAAAATGTTCCCTTAGCTAACAGTAAAAGATATTTCATGTATAAGATACCAGAGCCCCAATAAATTTATATACACACACACACACACACACACACACACACACACACACACACACACACACACACACACACACACACACACACACACACACACACACACACACACACCATGATAGCTTTAAGTCATAAGACAGTTTGTTATCATATAATGAATTTTTACAAATACCTCATATGGTAAACGTGAAACTAAATTTTAAAAGCAAAATGCTACAAACTCCTAATGAGCTTCTTCATGTATACCTGAGTTTAATTCCCACACTCTCTATTTACTTACTGTATGGATCTTTGTAACATATTAAACCAGGCTGTGCCCATGGTTCCTCTGAAAAGAAGCAATTTTGCCTAACGGATTTATTTGGTAAACAAATAAAAAAAAGACAGAACTGAATTAGAATTTGACACAGACTAACACATTATTCGGAATCAAATTAACTTAAGTATTTGAAACTCAAACACAGTGTAGCTAGAATTTCAATATCTCAGCTGTATGTTTCTGTACTTCCTTAACTTTTATTTCAAAGGCTTCAAAGATTTCAAACTCATTCAAGCTTGTATGAATGCCAAGGGCAAAATGTATCTTCCTGTCTGAATTCATAAACTTACCAAGTAAAAAGCAAAGCGTTGCTATGGCAGCCACAATCGCAGGACAGTTCTGGGAAAGTACCCCATGTTATGCTTTATAGTTGTGAAAAATACTGCAGTGAGTCTTATATTGGATTCTAGCCTTCTAACACAAATTGTAATAGATATACTAACCCTAAAGCTCCCATGCAGTCCCTAGCCCAGGTTTTATATATATATATATATATATATATATATATATATATATATATATATATATATATATATATATATATATATATATATATATATATATATATATATATAGAGAGAGAGAGAGAGAGAGAGATATAAGATATTTCATAATATATATGTAATCCATCAAAAAGACATCACATAAAAACATCTTGTAGTGAAACATCCACACACAAAACACTAGTCTTATATGCAATACATTGTGTATACTTTAATGTACCACTGTGCTGAATTTATTTACAGAATGTACAAAGGATTTATTTACTGAGTTCTAGAGTGCGGACTTATAATAACCTGAAAAGTAAATATGTT
>NC_056728.1:141493041-141535471 GCF_019279795.1 Protopterus annectens
CCTTCTTTTCTGCCAGATAGTGTTTGAAGAGATAGGTTTCATTTTCCATGAATATATAACTGTGCTGCAGTTTTTCATACTTAAGACTTCAGCAACATGATCCCACATCTACAGTGATACACAGCTACTAGCTGGTTACTGTTTTTTTACGCTACAGTCTTGCGATAGAGCACATATGGTTATGATTTGGAGTACTGGACTAGCTAGGAGATAATTTCAAGTCATTTAAATATATCAAAGCGTCATTCTTTGGAACAGTGACTGGCGTTTACTGGGCCTAAACATAGGATCATAGGATCATAGGACATTACTAGGCTATTGGCCCTGAGGCCCTTATAAGCCTGGCCAAGAGGTTATCCCATTTATAGACAAATCAGCACCCAATGTCCCTGTCCAGCAGGGACATGGGTGAAATCCCAGGGATGTATTTTCTATTTCCCATCCAGTTATTCAGGTTCTGCTTAAAAAGGGGTAAAGAGGTACTTTGCTTGACGTGGAGAGGAAGTCTATTCCACAGATGGGGGAGTCTGTGGGACACAAATCTGTCCTGCCAACAAGTCCTATTGATGACACATGCCAGGTTGAGGCCATGTGTGTGAGTTACTCAAGTGGAGCTTGACTTGTGGATATGCAGCAGTCCCATCGAGGTGGGGTCCAAGATTGCCTTGTATGCCAGACAGAGGTCACCTCTGAGGAGTCTGTATGAAAGAGAGTAGAGGGATAGGGCTTTTAGCCTATCTGTGTATGGTAGATTTTTGAGGCCCTGGATTCTCCTGGTGAGGAACCTCTGTGGTCTCTCCAGCTGCTGCATGTGCTTTGTGATGTACTTGTACTCAATAATGGGCCTTATAAGGGAAGAATACAGGGATGTTATGATCTCCTTGTCCCTGGATGAGATACCCTTACTTATGAGGAAGGCCATGTAGAAAGCTTTATGTACAATGGAAGCAACATGGTGGTCAAAAGTCAGGTTGCTATCAATCTGGGTGCCCAAATCCCTCATGACTGACTGCATGCTTAGGACATTGTTATTAATGTGATAATTTGTGGGGACGTCACTCTCCCAAAAGGGGATGATGATGAATTTTTTGCCATTCAGCATGAGGCCATGTTTCTGGCACCAGTTATTTGTTTGGGTGAAACTCTCTTGGAGGATGTCCATGTCACTAGGCATACTTATGACAGCACCCAGCTTGTAGTCATCTGCAAACTTGGTCAGCCATAGCCTACTGGTGTTGGCCTGCTCCTCAGAAAAGTATATCCCAAATAACAGAGGCCCCAAGACCGAACCCTGGGGTATGCCACTCAATATGAATCTACTGCTTGAGATGGCTTCCCCTATTTTGACTAGGTGGGTTTAATCAGTGAGCCATCTAGCTACCCATCTGGTAACATATGGATTGATGCCTAGTTGGGAGAGTTTATCTGTTATACCCAAGTGAGGAATAGTGTCGAAGCCTTTGGCCAGGTCAAGGTAGGTGGTATGCACTGTCTTCCCCTTATCCATGGCTTTGGTGACTGTCTCAAAAATTTGACCAAATTTAACAGACATGACCTTCCCTTGATGAAGCCAAACTGTATGGGATCAAGTGTTTGGAGGTTGCCAGTGTCCTTGTTAATGAGGTCCATGATAATCCATTCCATGGCCTTGCAGATCAGGCTAGTTAAGGTGATGGGTCTATAATTTTCCAGATCGGTGGACACTCCACCTTTGTGTAAAGGGATGACAATGGCTATCCTCCACTCAGATGGGACAAAGCCAGTATTCAGGCTTTGGTTGAATAGGGCGCCTAATGGTGCTGCAAGTTCCTGCCTGAGTTCATGTAGGATGCAGCCTGGGATGTTATCGGGTCCCATGGAGGCTGTATTTTTTGTCTTTGAGACAGCAGTGATGATCTGATCCCTAGATATAAGGGAAGGGGGCAGGTACTGGGAATGTCCTGATTTACTGATGAGGGCACAGAGGGGTGAAATTTTCACTGAATCTGTCAGCCAGCAAGTTTGCTATGTCTACGGCATTTGTATATGTGGTGTCCTTGACCACCATCTCTGAACAGATCTGGGTGCTACCTTTGAGATTACGGACGTATGCGAAGAAGGCCTTATGATTGTCTCTAGTAGTTGTGGCCAATTTGGATTTGAATATTGCTTTGGAGGATTTCACTAGTGCTCTTATTTTGCTTGTTTAGGCTAAGGAAAGATTGCTTCCAACTGGGCACCTGCTCCTTCTTGGTCCTGGACAGCAATTTTTATCTTTTGTTATAGAGTTTATTTATTGCAGATGTCCACCAGATAGGTTTACTCTTCCTTGCAGAGGGTGATTTAGTCCTGTCAGGTATTCCTAATTCCATACATCTATTTAAATGTTCATATAGTAATTTGGTATAGTTTAGGATATTGGTGCCAGTTCCTAGAGAGAGGGAGGGGGCAGTGAAGCTGTTTATACCATCCTCAGGAGACTGTAATCATCTTTGGAGAAGTTTTGTTGTTTGACCCTAGCTAGAGGGGGGTTGGGGGAGATGGTGACTTCGAACATGACTGCTTTATGGTTGGAACTTACAAGGGAGGATGATACTACAGGGATGATGCAGTGGTTACTCATGTTGGTTAATACCAAGTTCAAGATATTATCACCTCTTGTGGTGGTATTGACTAGCTGTTCCAAAGCATTTGGATTGACAAAATTGAGGAATCTCTGGGGATTTGTGTTCTGGCATGAGAAGTTCTTCCAGTCTATGTTTGGGTAGTTAAAGTCACCCAGAATCAAGGTAAAGGGTTGAATTTTGATAGATTTGAAGAGGTATAAATAGGCAGTTTGGGAATCTTGAGTCAGATTTGAGGGTTGGTAGCTAGCTATGATTTGTATAGGGGTTTTATCAATGGCTAACTGCACCTGGAGTGTCTCATGTGCTTCATACTGTTTGACCAGCCTGGAGGTGTATATGTCTTTACTATATATTGAAACTCTGCCTCCTTTTGCTTTACTACCCACAATTTGGGGTCTGAATGTATGACAGAATGAGTAACCAGATATGGCTGGGGTGCTCTCCACAGCTTTGAACTAGGTTTCTGTGACTGTACAGATGTCAGCATTTTCCAAGGTTAAGAATGCTTGCAATGAGTGCAGTTTCATGTTTAGACACCTAGCATTTAGCAATATGATCTTTAATTTGGATTTTGTTGAAATTTTTATGTTGGCAGTTTTAACCTCATCACTTTTTCTAAAAAAGGCACTATGGCCTTTGTCAGAAGCCTGAAGCCCAAGTGAGACAGATGCAAGCCATCTCTGGCAAAGCATTTTGGTCTACAAAACATTTCTTCCCAGGCTGTCAGGTACTGGATATCCCTTGAATGGCACCATAAACTAAGCCAATTGTTAAAGTCAATAATTTTCTGTTTGTTTTGAGGCATACTTCTGGGTGACGGTAGAATGCTGTTTAAGGTTAGGGATATCCCTGCCTGAGACACATATTCAGTGAATTCAATCATGTCTCTCTTCATACAGTCCAGGGAGGTATGTCTCAAGTCATTCACACCAGCTTGGACTATGACAGAGTCATAACAGTGCCTTTTGTTGAGAGACTTGAGTGCATGTGCGATATTGTGGTTTCTGGCCACTGACAGACAACTAACCCTGACTTTCTCCTTATCCAGCTTAATGAGAGACACATCTGTGTGTCTCGCAGTGGAGTCTCCTTTTACTAATATGTTGGGTTTATGGTTAAGCCTTAGTGGTTGTGAGACACAGGTGTGTGAACTATGCATGCTATGTGGTGTGTAGGGCTGTGGAGATTGTGTGTGTTTTTGCCTCAAAGGTTTTTGCCTCAGAGGTCTCCTTTGTTTGGGTATGTTTTTGTTGAGGACCTCCACATATGTGGGTGTGTGTTGTATAGGTGTGGGTGGTGTTTGAGTTGTGGTGATTGTGTTGACAACCTTCTCAGTGCCAGATATACTGGCTTGTCAGGGTGAGAGCATAGACTCTAGGTTCCTAATGTAATTGCATAGCTCACAAATCATTTTCCTAAGTGGTAGTAGTATGTGGCTGTCTGTGTACAAAAGGCAGTTGCTACACTGTCTCAGGATGCCCATATCAACCACACTGGCAGGAGAAACTGTAGGAAATTGTCCATCCATATTTTTCAGAATCTGAGAGAGAAGACCAGGGAGAGCTAAGGAGTAAGCCTAAAGCCCAAGTGCTTAAACCAAAACTAAGAGGCTTAGAATAACACTTACAATTTAAACAGGCTATAAACAAGCAGTAACAAATGCAACAGAAAAGATGCAATTGAACACATTAGAGAACAAGCCGCAGCAAGTAGCAGAAAAAGCAAGATGAAGAATTAATGGAGCAGGAGGAGGAAACACAAATACAGTAAAAGAAGATGAATAAAGTGTTTTATTTTTTTTCCTAGTAAAGTCGAAAGCGAGAGAGGAAGAACAGAAGAAAATTCAAGATTAACGAACTAAGGGGCTTGACTTTCCCAAATGATCTCTGTATTAGGTAGAATGAGCTAATGAGATGGGATTGGTAGGAGCGCCCCTTATCAAATTTACAGTAGGGGCAGGCAATAGCAAAAGCCACAAACTATAAGAACACCAGAGCAGTGGGTGGGAGAAAAAAAAAATTCAACCAGAGATCAGCAAATATATAAATGGAAATGCAGAAAAGTAAATAACAGTCAAACAAATAAATAAAAACAGTGCAGTAAACTAGAACAGAACTTTTAAACAAATAAATAAAAACAGTGCAGTAAACTAGAACAGAACTTTTAAACAAATAAATAAAAACAGTGCAGTACTGGTAAGCAAATAAATGCAACCAGTGCAGTGCTGATAAGAAACACTGAACACATAGATAAAGTGCAAAAAATATACTTATGTAGCTCTGTAATTCAGATTGTTTAAGAAACACTCTCCATTAGGCAGTAATGGAGCTCTAGCAAGATAATCAGAAATTCACTCAAATGTAATATTTTTATACCAGCAAGATAAAAGACCCTTCCAAAGCCAAACCAATCAGCCACAATTAATTTGTAATACTATAATATTGATGACATAACTAGCTATATGTTATACTTTGATGCTAAAAAGAGCAGATATTTATGGGTTCAATATTCATGCTAATCCTGAAATTTCCGACTTCGGATAAAATATTAAGCTGAGGTCGTATCTGACTTTTCTCACAGTATTTCTGATGTTGTTGCTTATCTTTCAGCTTTTTCCGGTAAGGGGTCGCCACAGTGGAACTCCGGTCCGCTAATGATTGGCAGTAGATTTTTACGAAACGCTGAGGTGCCAGCTCGAAGCTCAACGTTCAATGAAGGCACGCCCATTTACGCACGCATGTCTTTTGAATGCTACCCAACCACGGAGAGGACATGCAGACCCCACACAGAAGGCACTCCCAAGCCCAGCCGAAAATCGAACGGGAGAACCTCTTGCTGTGAGGTAACAATGCTACCGTCGTACCACCACGGCATGCACTTTAAAAATCCTGTATCACTTTGTAATGACAACTGCAGATTCAAAACCATGTTTGCTAATACATTACTCAAGTCAATAATAAATAAATAAAATTATTTTCTTTCAAATTAAATATTAAAATAAAAAAAATATCACAAACAGATATACACTAAATTCAGTAAAGCATCATTTCTGGTACCTTTGTCCAATAAAACTAATCTATGACTGTTATCGTTATTTCACTTAATTTATTATAGACTAAAAGAACATTTTCTTTCATATTTAGGAAATTATTTATAAATCTTTCAGAATAGTCTGTTAATATCAGCTATGTCTAAGGATCATTATACATACTTCTTATTGGTAACTTTATTATACATACCATTAAAATGTATATGTTTTTTCTGTATCTGATATTCCAAGACTAATTCCTATGTTATATGTCCCATTTCCTGCTAACAATTGCCAACAAGTGAAAAATAACGTACCGCAGTTTTGAAAAGAATATAGCAGTCAAGAATGTGAAGTATAATTCCCTACTCTTCCTCATCCCCATAATCATTATTATCAACCCTCTTTTTCACATTTTTTCTAGATGGGATTGGGGTGTCATGACAACTGTTGTCAGCTGTCTTGATCCACTGCTACTTTCGTACCTTCGACAGTAATGCCTGACTATTGCATTTCTTCATCTGTTCCAGTGGCATCTGGTGACTTCAAATCAAAGGGGGGCTGCAGGAGACAGCTGAATGGGGTGGGCCAACAGGAAGGGGTGTGACCAAGTATAAAGGGGCTGAGCTATGCTCAAAACCACAAAAACTGGGACATCAATTAAATATGCTGCCCTGGGTGCCAAACAGTCATTATGAGAGTCCAATCAAAACAAAATGAAGTGTACAAGAAAAAAAATATGTCAATGCATTGGCTACATGACAGTTTACTTAATATCTAGATGGAAACAAAAAGGTTGTGAGGCATGAAAAAGTAAATTACTTTTTAAATACATTAATGGAATGCCAGTCAAAATCAAGTATAAAAAAATAAGCAACACTCAACTCAAACCACTTCTCCTTGCACTACAGTTCTAATTATAATTTATATTCAGCTTTACAAAAGTACCAAGTAACATGCTGAACGTAGCAATCTCTTTGATGCCCCCACTTGTAAAAATGTTTCTTATCCTAAAAAGACCTGCTGCCTGACAACAACTATCTACTTGTTTTAAGGGGAAAACATGATCAAAGTAAAAAATGAACAGCAACCAAAAAACAAGCTCAAGATAAATTGCTTAAAGGATTACTGCACAGGTTATGGACCACACATGATAGAGTGGCATTCTGTTTAGTTTATGGGTAAAACCTGCAAAGATGACTGCAAGTCTCCAGCAAATGTAATGAGCTTCTGAAAATACTGTAATCCTGTCCTTTATTACAAATACTGTCATGTATTTCAATACCTAAGGCTTATATGTTATCTAGTTATGTACATATTCTCTGCATAGCAACAACAAAAAGGCTTTCAATGTTGGTAATTCTTTAGCAGTATGCTTATTAAAGCTTACTTTCATCTTACAGTCTCAGATAAGCTTACCTCATGGTCATTAAAGCATTGCTACTTAGACAGAGAGCAGTAAGCACTGCAACAACATGCATTTTCTGAATAATAAGAAGCATAAATCAACAGTATAAAAATATGACAGAAAACCAGAACATTCTGCAAAATCAAGGACAGATGAAAAGCCACTGTAGTACTTGTGTCTACCTTGGATGGGGATACTCTGCACAATTACACTGCATAACTGTTCCTTGCCTTGCTTGGACACACCCAGAGTCACTATGTGGGGGAGTGGGGTGCAGCAAGTTTGTCACAATTTGAAATGTCTCTGGCTGACAGTGATGGCCCTGACACATTTGTCATACCTCTCAGCCTCAGAGCAAGAAATCTGGACAAAACCATAAACAGAAGTGGGATAAAGGCCCAAAAATAAGGACAATTTTTAAATATTGCTCTTATAAACTTAGAAAGACAATAGAATAGTAAGCCTTGTATTAGTATGAATTTTCTGAAGGGTATGAAATCTAAAACTCAAATGTCTGTCATTATTTTCTAACTTCAGTCTTTAATAATTTTCCACTAATTTGCCAGAAAACCACAATTTTATGAAAAACAGACCAAAAATGTGAAGCAAAAATATAAAATAGCCACACAATACAGATAGGAACCTATCAAAGAAGGGACACTTTTTTTTAATTTTAGTACTGTTAACTTGAGCAGCTGACAAAATAAGAGAATCTACATGCATTTCTGAAATTAAAAGTAATCTATAACTCTGATCATTACAATTATTTATTAATTGTAAACCCTCCACATGTTTTTCCCAATATGCCATTTTGCGGAGGAATTATTAGGGGGAGAGCAACATTTTGAGCCAAATTTGAGGACAGCTGGGAGGTTTGTATATAACTAATTCTATAAAGCTATTTATTTGCATGTACCTCTACAGTGTTTTCTGCCATTTTAAGCCCAGCTCTTTGTTTCCTGTATTCAGTCATACCGCAGCTGCTTGGTGAGAACAAGTCAGCTGCAATATGTTGACAGCCCACACTCTCTGTTGTCTTTCACCCCTTGTTCATATCTATATATGCATTTCGGTCTTGCGTCTTGTACATTGTACTGATATAATGCCTTTATTATTTTTTGTTTGTTTTGGTCCCCTATATCATCCTCACAGCACTGCTACCCAATGTCCCACATCTGTGATGGGTCTACCAGCAACTCTGTAATCCCCTGCAATCAGTCCGCTTATTCCTGGGGCCAGTTGTGGAACCTAAGAGTGTCTTGTCATTCCCACTATCTACACTCCATTGTTTGTTTCTGTTCCTCACCGTTTTCCTCCCTCCTGTTACAGTTGAATGATGATGCCTGAGGGGAGGGCATGCAATGGCATCATGCTGTCTATCGTCATGCTTCTGTGGCAGCTCAGCCATGCCCACCACCCTATCCCCTCCAGAGCTCCTCACTCTTACATAATATACCCAGCCTCCACCAGGGATTGTAGCTGGGAACCCCTAAGTAACTGCCCACCCTTCACTGCGATGGGCCTGCCCATCCTTTCCCCTGACACTTGATCAGTTGTCTGAGTCACTAATCAAACAGGTGTCGCCTGAGCTGTAGTCATGGCTTTCTCAGTGTATGATTCTGGAAGGACTATAATGCTTCATTCCTGCTACATTCTGCTTCTACTTGCAGTGCTGAATAATCCTTTTCACGCAGATATTTTGCCTTCTCCAGCTATACTTCCCAGTAAAATGTCACATTTTTCTTACTATGTCCACTCCATATCAACCACTTATTTTTGTCCAGTTTGTCTTTCCTCTTTTATCCTTTCTAGAACTTTCCTTCGTAAAATGAATCTGATTTTCTTGCCAGTCCTTCTTCTGAGCCTTTCATGTGGGCTTGCATGGTTACTTATTTATTTGTCTTATTTTTGTTTTATTTTTACTGTATTTGTTTTGCTCACTATAGAATTCATCTGGGCTTAACCCACCTACATAAGAAGCTTCAGTAGAAAATAGTCTAGTAATACAAATAATAAATATTCAAAGCTTAGAAATAACCAAACTGTAATGCAATTACTATGCAGTTAAATCAGCAGCACAAGCAGATTATACAAACATGCTAATAATATCAGTATTAGCAGCAGCTACTACACTCTGGAATTAATACCAAGCGAACATTAGCTATCAATCATTATTTTCATTCAAACTTGTTTTGTATAACATTGTTTTTTCCTGTCAGGGTAAGCAAAGCATTTGCTAAACAAACACTGGTTAATTGTCTTTTTTTTCTTGTGCAAAATCATGTTACATGACAATGTTTGTTTCTATTACTGTAAGCACAGTTTTTCTGCTCTGTGTTCTACTGAGAATAAGCTGTATTTATTTGGACTTTCAAAGTCAACAAATGAAAATTATAAATGAATGAATTAATGAAATACATTATTTTAGTTTGTAAAGCAGTTTGTATGTATATTTTAGGTGATAAAAGATGATATCTATATCTCAATGTATGCATAAAGTTAGGGGTTTTGTAGGGAAAAATTACAAATATTTGAAATAGGGTGGGAGGTTGGCCTAATGGTTAAGGTATTTGCCTTGTAAACACAAGTTGCAGGGTTTGATTCTCACATGGAATAATTGGCTAGGCAAAAAATGGACCACTGGGGCAGTTAGCCTAGTACTAATCTATGAACTATGCTGTACATTAGTTTTGGGAGGGTGGCCTAATGGTTAAGGTGTTTGCCTTGCAAACACAAGGTGCAGGGTTTGGGTCTAAGAAGGGATAATTGGCTAGGCTTAATATGGCTTGCAAGGGCAGTTAGCTTAGTATTAACTGATGATCTATGAAATGTATTACTGTCTGCAAGACTACATGTTTGTCTTTTGGCTTTTCCTGGTTAGGGGTCGCCACAGCGGAACTCCGGTCTGCTAATGATTGGCAGTAGATTTTCATGAATGCCGAGGTGCCAGCTCGACGTCCAACCTTCAATGAAGGCACGTCCATTTACGCATGTCTTTCAAATGCTCACCCAACCACGGGGAGGACATGCAGACTCCACACAGAAGGCATTCCCCGCACTCCAGCCAAGAATCGAATGGGAAAACCTCTTGCTGTGAGGCAACAATGCTACCACTGCACCACTGCAGATTCAAATATCTAAAATCCCTCCTTCTTTATATACCTATCAAGTTATACGTCTATATCTCTATCTGTGTGTGTGTGTGTGTGTGTGTGTGTGTGTGTGTGTGTGTGTGTGTGTGTGTGTGTGTGTGTGTGTGTGTGTGTGTATATATATATATATATATATATATATATATATATATATATATATATATATATGTATATATATATATATATATATATATATATATATATATATATATATATATATATATATATACACACACACACACACACACACACACACACACACACACAGTATCCTACCTGAGATTCTGCTTTAAGTCTGTCCTTCCTGCAAGCAAATAATCCAAAATCCTTCCTGTGCTAAGTATGCAAGTCTGTATATGGACTAGAAAGCCCACGAGAGCCGATCTTCCTGAGCAGAAGCCTGCAAGAGGAACAAGCTCCTACTCATCCTGAGGAGGTTGCAGTCTGATCCTCTTCCAGTCTATGCAGTTATAACTTCCTAGACTTCTGGAATATTTCCTGTTGCAGGCTGTCTTCCTAATCTGGACTGTCTCACCTGCTGTCCGGATTCTGTGCACACGCTCCAGACTGGTTCAGCAGCATTCCGGACCTGGGAAATGCCATGAGTGCGCATGTGCGAGTTCCATTTGTTGCTTTATTTCTTTTTTTCTGTTTGTTTTTTATTTTACTTTCTTTTGTACAGCTGGGGGGGGGGGGGCTGCAGTCCTGCAGCACAATAGCATGAGCCGCCACTGATCTGTTCCACAGTGTGCATCCTACCACCCATCTCAAGCACTTCATCTCCATCATCTCCAGCTTTCTCAACTGCTCTGCCATCACTGCCCTTGTTTCTGTACCATACTGTAGTACTGGTCACAGCACTGTTTTGTACAACATACTTTTCAGCTCATTTGGAACTCTTATGTCACGTACTATGCCCGACACTCTGGGCCAATTGGCTGCAGCCACTGTGATTCTAGCACTGACCTCCTCATTCAGACTTCTTCTCTTTAAGCACCCCTCCCAGATGTCTGGAGCCATTATCTTGCTCCACTATATTCCCCATTTATACCAGTTTTCAGCTTCTTTTGATTTCCCCTCTATGCTTACATGGCAGTCACCTTTTCTGTACACAGTTTCATCCTATGTGCCTCCAGTTTTGTTTTTTATTTCCATATCATTTGCTAAAATTCCTGTTCAGAGTTTGCTTTTAATGCTACATCATTTATAGGTTTACTATTAGAATGTCAAAGCGAACTCCATCGACTGTACTGTTGTCGAACATGGAAGTTCAAAAACGGTAATATCGAAGACCAAAAGTCAACCTAGGAATGGTTTTAACATGGGTCGAGATAGGTGTTCAGTGTTATTGCCGAACTACAAACCTCTCCCCTATCTCGACCCATGTTAAGACCCGTTCCTAGTTTGGCTTTTGATCTTCGATATTACTGTTTTCGAACATCCGTGTTTGACAATAGTACAGTCGACGGAGTTTGCTTCGACATTCTAATAGTAAACCCATTTATATATATCATCTTTGCTGAGGTGTTCCCTCTGACCTATTTGCTAGTATAGTCCTTCTAGTATAAACAGCAGTGGGCTCAGATCTGAAACCTGATGAACACCCACTCTCTCTGGAAACACTCTGTGACTCTGAGCACTGTTTATACTTTTGTCAAGAGGGGTACATAGCCTATACTAATTCTACCAATGTTTCCTGGACATTACAGCATTGCAAGACTGCCCATATCATCTCTCTTGGGACCATGTCATAAGCCTTCTTCTCTACTATCTTATTGAAAACATTGGATCCATTGTACTGCATCTGATCTGCATCCAAACTGTGCATCTGCCATCTTGCTTTATATTAAAATGCGTAACCATTTATCAATCACCACATACAACACTTTCATTCAGCATGACAGAAGTATGATATCTCTGTGCTGTCCACAGCGATGAATGCTCCCCTTGATATTAGAGTGATGATACCTCTGTGCTGTCCACAGCGATGAATGCTCCCCTTAATATTAGAGTGATGATACCTCTGTGCTGTCCACAGTGGTGAATGCTCCCCTTGATATTAGAGTGATGATACCTCTGTGCTGTCCACAGCGATGAATGCTCCCCTTAATATTAGAGTGATGATACCTCTGTGCTGTCCACAGCGGTGAATGCCCCCCTTAATATTAGAGTGATTATACCTCTGTGTTGTCCACAGCGATGAATGCTCCCCTTAATATTAGAGTGATGATACCTCTGTGCTGTCCACAGTGATGGATGCCCCCCTTGATATTAGATTGCTCATTCTTCAGTCATCTGGGATAAGATGTATCTCCATACTGGTATGAGTACCCTCAAGTACATGTGTCTCCCCTACATCTCCCAGCATCTTGAAAATATCTGCTGTGACTTCATCTGAGCATGCTGCTTTCCCTGACTTCATTTTCATCCTGCAACTGCTGTTCTTAGTTTTTCTAGGGCAGGTTCTTCTTCCTCTTTCAGTATAGGCTGTGCACCTTCCACGTGCATTTGATGCCCTGTGCACTCATGAGTACATCGTTGCTAACATCTATTGCGGATGGCATCTGATAACTATTTTCTTTATCTTTTCCTCTTTGTGTTCCACCCTGATAAAATTGTTTGGGCCATCTGCAGAGTAATTTTCCAGGAATGAGTAGACCGCCTCTGAATCCCAGATCTTTGCTGATGTGTCCGCTTAGTCTTTTTGTCAGCCAAACTGTATTCCATCTTAGCTTGATTCATCTCTTCTATCTTCCAGTTTTTCCTGCACTCCTTCTTTCATTTGATTACTTCCTGGACTTCTGCTTTCCAACACCAACTTTCCTTATGCACCTTATTTTATTATTTCCCTATCTGGCTCAGCCACATATCTGTCCTATAGTCTTCATACATGCTGTTTTGAGATGTTAACATTTTTTTTGACTCCACCTATTTTCTGTTCTTCCAAAAGTGCTAGAGCTCTTAAAATTTATTTGAACTCTTACATGTTCACTCAAGTCAAGCTCCAGGTCTTCAGCCTAGTCTCTGTTGACCTTTCAGCCTTCTCTGTCCACTGCTCCCCTTCTTTATTCCTACTATCCCACCAATGAGCACCTCGTATCCTATTCTATCTGTCCTGATATGGACATTGAGGTCCCCATTATCAACACCAAATCATGTTTTCCTGCTTTTTCTAGAAAATCCTGCAACTGATGTCTGAATGCACTCTTTTCTTTGTCATCACAACCCTGTTGTGGGGCATAGGCTGAGATTATGAATGTGGGGCATAGGCTGAGATTATGAATGTGGGGCATAGGCTGAGATTATGAATGTGGTGCATAGGCTGAGATTATGAATGTGGGGCATAGGCTAAGATTATGAATGTGGGGCATAGGGTGAGATTATGAATGTGGGGCATAGGCTGAGATTATGAATGTGGGGCATAGGCTAAGATTATGAATGTGGGGCATAGGGTGAGATTATGAATGTGGGGCATAGGCGGAGATTATGAATGTGGGGCATAGGCTGAGATTATGATGTGGGGCATAGGCTAAGATTATGAATGTGGGGCATAGGCTGAGATTATGAATGTGGGGCATAGGCTGAGATTATGAATGTGGTGCATATGCTAAAATTATGAATGTGGGGCATAGGCTGAGATTATGATGTGGGGCATAGGCTGAGATTATGATGTGGGGCATAGGCTGTGATTATGAATACTGCCATTTCTTTACACTGGAGTCTGATTGCTCGGCCTCTATCACTAATTCTGATGATATCACTCACTGTTTTCTGAAGCTTCTCCCTCACCAGAGTTCCCACACCATTTCAAGTCTGTCCTCCTCATGAGTAGTAGACTCTGGATCCCAAGCCAAGTGGCTTTGCTGCACTGCCCTTCCATCTTATCTCCTGGATACATAGGATGCCCAGTCTCCTGCTTACACCATGTCATCTACTCCCAAGCTGCATCCTGTCAGGGAGCCTACATTTAGTGTAGGAATCCTTTGGTAATTTTTGTCAGGCTCCTTGGATTTATGTCCAGCTTTTGCTCAACAGAGCTATTCCCAGGTAACCCATACTCAGTAACTTGACAATGGCCAACCAATAGCTTATTGACCCAGGGATTTTGGGTTTTGTAGTGAGCACACACTAGCTAGTAGAGACAAAAAGTCACCTCCCACCATTAGCATGGAATCCTGGCATATATCATACAAGGCTAAGTCCTCAACCTATGTATCACTGGCAAATATCCATGCCCACCCTCCATTTTATATTAACAAGGTATTAAACATCTATAAATACCCCAGTGCACTGAAGTATAATGGATCTCTGGATACTCCTTTAGGATACTATATCAATGTTTAAATATTAGCATTCAACCTCTTATTTTAAATATATATTGCGCATTGTTGCATTTTCAAATTTTCAGAAGACCTATTGCATCTTCCTAATACCCACACTGTATTCTTTACTTGTACTTCATTTCATGTGTTTAAATTGTCAGAAATGCATTTCCAACCCAATCTGCTTACTTCTGTTTGAAAAAAAAAACTTTGGATATAGTTAACTAATGGATTTTTCTTTAGTCTATGTTGATATATGGTAATAAAATACAAGATTTGATAGCTGAGTATTTCAACCCTAATGTTTCAGAGCCTGATTGGATCTGCCAAGGATATCACTGAAAAGGTTAAAAAGGCATAGTTGAAATCTAAGCTACATGAGTATGGGTCACACAGACAATTTTAAACCTGGATGTTGTAAAATGGAAAAGGTTCATAGGTGTATATTAGGCTAACAACCACGAGAACCCTTATAAGCCTAGCCATGCAACTTAAATGTGACCCACTAATTTTATTTATTTCGGGGGTGACTTGTTGTCAGCCTCTGTCCATCAGAGACACAGGCACCAGACCAGGGGTGAATTTTCAATTATTCATCCATTGGTCCAAGTTGCACTTAAATAGGGATAGGGAGGAGCTATGCTTAAAACGGATGTTGAGCCTATTCCAGAGAATGGGAATTCTTTGAGGAAACATATCTGTCTCTCTGACATGTCCTAAACATATCTGTCTCTCTGACATGTCCTAAACATATCTGTCTCTCTGACATGTCCTAAACATATCTGTCTCTCTGACATGTCCTATTTATCTTCCAAGCACAATTTAAGTCTTTTAATCTAGAATCCTAATTCTGTTTGTTTTCTTGGTGTGCAAAAGGTTATTCAAAACAGAGCCCAAGGATGCCTTGTATGCTAAGCAAAGATTATCTCTCAGAAGTCTGTATGACATCAAGTAAAGAGACAGGACTTTGAGGCAATAAGCACAGGACATTGTATTTACTCCCTGTATTCTTTTTGTAAGTTGTTTTTATGGACATTCCAGTTGTTACATGTGCCTGGTCAGGTACATACCAAAGATGGCATTATACTCTATGATGGGTCTGATGAGGACTGAGTACAATGGTCTGATGACATCTCTGTACCTAAATGCCATGCCCTTGCTTATAAGATGAGCAACACAAAATTATTGTATTACTACCTTACACACATGTTGGTTGAAATCTAGGTTACTATCTACATGAGTTCCAAGAAGTCTGACTAATTAATCAACTTTTAAGTGTCTTTTATTGATGATGTAGTGAACTTCTCAAAGGGTACTATAATTAATTTCTTGGTGCTGAGATTTAAGCTATATCTTTGGCACCAAGTGAATAAATGTTTTAGACCTTCCTGAAGGGTGTTCTCAACTTGAGGGGATTCAATGACTGCTCCTAGTATGCAATCATCTGTGAACTTGGTTATCCAGAGGCTTTGGACATTACCTTTGACATCCAAGAAGTAGATGCCAAAAAGGAGTGGGTGTAGCACAGAATCCTGGGGGACTCCACTGGTGACTGGCCTCCTTGCGGAGGTGTCCTAACAAGTTCTAAGCTCCTGGACCCTATCAGTTAGCCAGCTAACTATCCAGTGTTTTATAAAGAGGTTTATACCTAGTGCAATAAATTTGTTGAGAATGTCAGAGTAGGGTTTTTTTTCAAATGCTTTAGCCAGATCTAGGTAGGCAGTATGCACCATTTTCCCCACATCCATTGCCTTATTCATCTTTTCAAAGATGTTCATCAGATTTATTAAGCATGACCTTCCTTTGACAAAGTCAAAATGGGATGGCTCCTGTGTCTGGAGGTCTCCTATGTCCTTGTTGATAATTTTCATGATAATTTTTTCCATGACTTTTCAAATAAGACTAGTCAGACTACTAGGTCTGTAGTTTCCAGGATTTGTTGAAGGTCCACCCTTATGAAGGGGGATTACTGTTGCAGTCCTCCATTCATGTGACACAAAGTTTTAAAATGATAGTTAAATAATGACTCCAAGGGTCCTGATAAGTCATGTTTTAGACTTTTCAGGATGCATCCTAGGATGTTATAGAGGCCTATTGAGGCCACCAGTGTGGTTTGTTTCTGGAGCTAGTCCTGGGCTTACCCCTTGTAGGTACAGCAGCCTCTATGACATGGTTGTACAGGGTTTCTGAGAGCAATTCAGCATAGGCTTCTCATCACTTAATAAAAGGTAATTTGCCTTGGAATGGTTCCCAACTGTTATTGGTTTTAATGGTATTGTGGAGTTGATTTTGATTTCAAAGGAGACGGCTTTATGGGCAGACCTTACCAGGGAGGACAAAATATTAGAGAGGTGCAGAATTCTCCCATATTTTTGAGCACAAGGTCCAGTATTTTAGAGCCTCTAGTGGATGTTTTCACTATTTGGTCAAGGGTGTTTATATTTACAAAATCCAGGAATCTCTGTGCCTGTAGATTTGAGGTCATGTAGGATTCCCAGTCTATAGAGGGGTAATTAAAGTATGCGTTGTGAGCTTCTTGGCACATAAATGGTGACCTATAGCTGGCTTGGATATGGTACAGGATTTTGTCCATGATAATCTGCATGTCATCCTGTTTGACCACGGTAGAGGTATGCTTGTTATTGGTGTATACTGAGACACCTCCACCTTTAGTCTTTGTCTGTGTAGCTACTGGTCTAAAAGTGTGGAAGGCACTAAAACCTTGCAGTACCGGGGTATTCTCTGCCATTTTAAAGCACGTCTTGGTAACTGCACAGATGTCTATACTCGAGTGTGCGAAGGGCTTGAGGGACTGAGGCTTTTATTTAGGTTACTGACATTGAGCAGCAACATCTTGAGGTTCGGTTTAGTTGATTTTCCTATGTTGGTAGGTTTGTCAATTTGGCATTACCTAAAACGGCACCATGAGGGCGGATAAAGTTTCAGCCAGTATTCAAAAACCTAAAAGTGAAAGGTGCAGATCATCCTTGGTAAAGCAACATGGTCTGTTAACCATGTTCTCCCAAAATGACAAATACTGTATCCTCTTAGAATGACATCAGAAAGATAGTTGTTGAAATCGATCCTCTTAGAATGACATCAGAAAGATAGTTGTTGAAATCGATCATTTTTTACTCATACTGTGGCTTCACACTACAGACCATGTTGCTTTACCAAGGATGGTCTGCACCTTTCCCTTTTAGGTTTTTGAATGCAGGCTAAAACTTTATCCAACACTACAACCTGTGAGAGATGCACTTATCTAGCCAAACTGGAGGTAAAGTTCTCTCCAACCAAGTCTGAAGTTGACAGTCATGAGGAGAAGGTAAACATTTGCACCACACCACACTCATCACATAGTCTCACTAAATCTACACCACCAAAATCCACACATAGCAACACAAAAACATTTGCGGAGGCTCTCAATAATAATCTGTCTAAGCAACAGAGACCTCCAAAGCAGAAATGCAAGCAACCTCCATCCCCCAACACAACCCAAATGACACATAGCCCACAGACTCAGTATGCCACTCAACCACAGCCAATAAGGCAAAACAACGTTCCCAACACACTAGTCATAGGTGACTCTATAGTCAGGCACACTGATGTCCCACTCATCAGGCTAAACAAGGAGAAGGTTACTGTCAGCTGCCTGTCGAGTGCCAGGATCCGCCACATAACCCACGCACTGAGGTCATGCCACAACAAGTACAAATATAATTCTGTCATTGTCCGTGTTGGTGTGAATGATGTGAGACATACCTTCCTAGACTACATGAAAAGAGACATGGAAGAACTCTCCGATCTTGTAGCCCAGGCAGGTATGACCCTAGCCCTGAGTAGCATTCTGCCATCGCCCAGAATGATACCGCAGTACAAGGACAAAATGATTGACTTCAACAACTGGCTAAGCTTCTGGTGTCATTCTAAGGGGATCCAGTAGCTGTCTGCTTGGAATGACATGGTCAACAGACCATGATGCTTTGCCACAGATGGCCTGCACCTTTCTCCCCTGGGATTCTGGATACTGGCTAAGGCTCTTGCTGCCCCTATAGTGCCTTTTTTAGGCAAGGTTCAAATAACAAATTCACCACCATAACAGGAACAGGCAAGCAAAAACTTGAGGGTAATGCTACTCAATGCTAGAAGTCTAAATCTCAAAATGCACTCACTCGAGGCACTCCTTAAAATGGAGAACATCGATATCTGTGCAGTGACTGAGACCTGGTTCAAGGCTCCAGAGAGCTTGCACTACCAGGCAATAACTCATACTACACTTTTCGGCCATGTAACCTGGACCAAAACACCAAAGGTGGAGGTGTGTCCATATTCATTAAAGATATCCACACCTCCAGGCTAGTTGCTCAGCATAATGCATCCAAGGTTATCCAAGTGCAACTAACTCTGGACAAAGCTGCAATCCAAATTGTAGCTTGCTACAAATCCCCCACCATACCCCAGGATTCCCACTCCTCTTTTCTTGATGTACTGGAAAATATTAGGGTTCAACCAAACATCCTAATAATGGGCGACTTCAACTACCCCACCATTAACTGGGAAAACTACTTGTGTACCAACTCCTTAGCTCAACGCTTTCTGGAATTCATAAACTCCAATGCCCTGGATCAACTTATCCACACCCCCAGCAGAGGCACCAATATCCTAGACCTAGTCATTACCAACATGAGTGACTGGTGTTCTACACCTGAAGTCAACTCCTTGTTGGTCCGATCCGACCATAAGCTAATCACCCTTGATATCGACATCCCGCCCCCACCCCCCATTAAGGAAATCATGGTAAAAAATTTCTCCAAAGCCAACTTCATGCTTCTTAAGACAGAAGTGGTGAACTTCATGACACCCATGCAGATGGGCAATACAGTTACAATACAGTTACAGCTGCTGAACTCTATACAAATGCACTCTATAAGCACTTACATGAGTGCATGGATCGTGCTATCCCAAACAGAACCAAAATGCTATCCTCCAAAAAAAGGAAGCAAATCTGGTGGTCCCCCGCCATAAACAAACTATACAACACAAGGAAGAAACTGTTGCAAAAGAGAGTAAAATCCCATGAGTGGAGGAGCTCCCTGGTCAGCCTCAGTAAGAAGCTGAGATCCCTTATAAGACCCTCCAAAGCGAGCTATGAAAACAAAATCACCACTAATTCTAAGGACAACCACAAAGCATTCTATGGCTATGTCAAGAATCTCGATGGAATCACCCAGATCTGCTCTGAGTTACAGCACAATGGCACAAAAATTACAGAACCAACTGATATTGCCAACATCGTGGCAGATAGGTTCAGTGCTAACTTTACCCTCCCCCCCTCATCCCCTAAAGGGCCCATGTCTATACAGGAAGAATGCAGAGTCCCTGTAATCACAACTACGGAGGTAAAAGCTGCACTCTCTAAAGCCAAAAACACAGCATCCATGGGACCGGACAACATCCCAGGCTGCGTTTTACATGAACTTCAGAACGAACTGGCTCCCCACTTAAGCACCATGTTCAATAATAGCTTTGCATCAGGCTTTTTGCCCTCTGAATGGTGCACAGCAACAGTTATCCCACTCCACAAAGGGGGGAGCCACCACTGATCCCGGGAACTATCGACCTATTAGCCTGACTAGCCTGGTCTGCAAGGCCATGGAACGTATCATCATGGAACTCATAAACAGACATCTGTAATCTCCAAACTCCGGATCCCACCCAGTTTGGGTTTGTGAAAAGCAGATCATGCCTCCTGAACCTGATCGATTTCTTTGAGGCAGTCACCAAAGCCATAGATGAGGGTAAGGTGGTTCACGCAGCCTATCTTGAACTCGTCAAGGCTCTCAACACCATCCCCCATTCTTGAATTATAGCTAAACTCACTAAACTAGGTATAAATACCTATGTCACAAGATGGGTTGCCAACTGGCTCACTGACAGAACCCACACTGTAAAATTTGCACACTCCAAATCTGACCTCAAAGCAGTGGCAAGTGGAGTACCACAGGGTTCCATCCTGGGACCTCTCCTGTTTGGTATCTACTTCTCTGAAGTACAGGCTAACACATAAGGCCTCTGGCTAATGAAGTTCACAGATGACTGTAAACTAGGAGCCATAGTCAAGTCCCCAAATGATGTGGACATCCTACAGAAGGGCCTCGCTGAGAGAGATGCTTGGTGTCAGAGCCATGACCTCAAGCTCAATGCCAAAAAGTGCAGTGTCATCCCCCTTGGTAAACACTCTGTACCCATGAACTACCACATAGGCAGCAATCTACTTAACACTGAATGTGTGATAAGCGACCTAGGGACCAAGGTGGACAGTTGTCTCTCCTTTGATAGTCACATCGCCACAGTAGTCGGGAAGTCCTTCTACGTGGCACACCTCCTTATAAAAGGGTTCTCATCCAGGAAAAAAGAGGTCATTGTTCCCCTCTACTCGACACTCATTAAACCCATTATAGAGTACAATGCCCCTTTTGGAATGCACCTCACAAGACATCTGCAGCAGCTGGAAAGGCCACAGAAGTACCTCACAAAGAGGATTACTGGCCTCAAACAAATGCCCTACACTGACCTCCTCAAAAAACTCCAGCTTTACTCCGTAGCATATCGCCTACTCTGAGGTGATCTCTGCCTAACATATAAATCTATGTCAAACCCAGAGCTGTTGGACATGCTACACCTAAAGAAATCCCTATCCCTCCAAGCTACATGCTCTAGGGACCTAAACCTTGTCACCACAATAAACAGGACATGCTGGAGGGATAGATTCCTGTCCCAGAGACTTCCCATAATTTGGAACAGGCTACCACCTATGTCAAGCAAAGTTCTTCATTAGCACTCTTCAATAAAAATCTTGATGAGTGGATGGGAAATAGGAAATACACCCCAGGGATCACTTCTGTGTCTCTGCTCGACAGTGGCACAGGAAAATAACTTTCTTGGGTGGCGTAAGCCAGGGAACCTTGTTGGCTAGGCTTACGTAGGCCCTTGGGCTGATAGCCTAGTATCTACCTATGAACCTATGAACCTATGAATCATCCTCAGTGATGTTAATATGCTGCTCCATGCTAGGCTCATACCAGCCTGACACATAGTCTGAAAACTCCTTAATATCTCTCATCATATAGACCAGGGAGGTACATGTCAAGTCATTTGCACCTACATGGATTATGATGGAATCATACTGGTACCTGTGGTGCAGTGCCTTGAGTGTGTATATGATTTGGTGGATCTTGGATCCAGATAAGTAACTAACAGTTGTCTTCTCCTTGCTCTGCCTGGTAAGAGGGGCATCAGTATATCTTACAATGGAGTTCCTATGATGAAAATCCTGGGAAGTCTCCCTGCTTACCATAGGGGGCTTAGTGTTTGGGGGTCCACTGAGTGTGACAGTATGTGTGGTATTAGGTGTTGTTTTTTTCCTGACTGCCTTGCTGAGACATAGCTTTGACAATGGGTCATCTTGGTGATCTTTGTTATTTCAGAAGATTGCTCTTAAGTGCCTCAGTGTAGGTTAGTCTTTGTGTGTGTTGTGTGCTAAGTGAGGTGGGTGTTGTGTGTTTAGTGAGGTGGGTGTTGTGTGCTATGTGAGGTGGGTGTTGTGTGCTATGTGAGGTGGGTGTTGTGTGCTATGTGAGGTGGGTGTTGTGTGCTAAGTGAGGTGGGTGTTGTGTGTTAAGTGAGGTGGGTGTTGTGTTGTGTGCTAAGTGAGTTGTGTGTTGTGTGGTAAGTGAGGTGAATGTCATTTGCTATGTGAGGTGGGTGTTGTGTGCTGAGTGAGGTGGGTGTTGTGTACTATGTGAGGTGGCTGTTGTGTGCTAAGTGAGGTGAGTGTTGCGTGTGAGGTACTTTTAATCAATGAAGGAATCCTTGTACTGATGCCTGTAAGGAAAATTGTGCTTGTAATGTTATGGTGTGCAGAACTAAAGACGGTGCATTTTCTCTTGCTAGAGTATCTTCAGTTTAGGAAATCTATATACCAGAAATCAGGATTATATAAAGTTATGCTAAACTATTCAAGCTGGGTTATGAAAGCAGTTCTACTCTACAGTGGACATGGGAGTTCTACATTGGGTCTGCAAAAGGTCAGGAGATGAGGGGGGAGTGTTTTGCTGAAAGCTGTTTAAGATGTATATCTTAGTTACAAAGTACTAACAGGACCGGGTAACAGATGGTGAATAACCTGCATCTGCAGCTGCCATTTTCTATGGTCCAATCCTAAAGGTAAAAAACTTCAGTCAGAAAGTACTACAGCACAGCTAAAGTTAGTTTCTTATAAGTTCATAGGTAGGTACTAGGCTATCGGCCCAAGAGCCTACGTAAGCCTAGCCAACAAGGTTCCCTGATTTTACTAGTTTGTTACCCATTTCACTAAAAGAAGTGTTTCCCACATCCTTAGTTAATAAACTGAAGTAACCATCCTATGTTTGTTTTCCTTTGTTTCAACAACACTAGACTACAAATTACTTGTTGATTTCTCCCTTGCTAAGTGTATCTGAATAAATAAGAGTTTTAAAGTCCATACAATTGTGTTTTATATGCCACTACCAAAGTCCATAATCCTCATCATAGCTAATATATATCTATTCATCAATATGCGTGCACACACACACACACACACACACACACACACACACACACACACACACACACACACACACACACACACACACACACACACACTCATGCTTTCTTATGGTCAAGACCATAAGATCGAAGTTCACTATATAGCATGGAACGGTATATTTACCATTTTCCTTGCTGTAGTGCAATCTCAGAGTTAGTACGTTTAATTAGCAGGGGGTGTGGGGGGTGCAGGGAGCCTGGCCCATTGCAAAAACATAAAAAAAAGTTTTTTTTTGCTTTTATTTATTTTTTTATTTACATTTCGAAGTTTCAAAACTTTGAGAAATTCAACAGTCCGAATTCACTATCACCGAACACGCTTTAGCGAAAGTGCTTTTCACCGAAAAGGTGCTTTCGCTAAAGTGTGTTCAAAAAAAAAAGAAAAAACAGTAAATTAACATTTATGCAGGGGGGCAAGACCCCCCATGTGAGGGGCTGTGTCCCCCACACCCCCCTACTTTAATATTCTCCCTCCGGGATCACACTACAGTTAGGAGAAGGGAAGTTTTCCCTTATCCGCACCATAGTACGAGCTCCGCAACAGTCATTCCCCCACAACTCACTCTAGCTGCAGTCATACTTCCATGAAAGTGTTTCTTCGGTGAAAAGCACTTTTGCGTAAGTATGCCCGGCCATTTTTGTTTCGGTTAAAAATTCCTTCGGGGATCAGTACGGATCCCATATATATATATATATATATATATATATATATATATATATATATATATATATATATATATATATATATATATATATATATATATAAAATCAAAATTATCATAGAGTTACAATAAGTGCTCCAACACCCCTGATTTGTGTCACCTCCGGTTCCGTTGTATGGCCAGACAGCTGATAGTGATACAAATCCCTTTCGCTATGCAGTATTTTCACTTGTTCCAAAGGATCAGCAACTGTAATCAATAAGGTTGCTGTTGTTCTTCTAAGCAGCACGCCAGTCCGATATATTAAAATGACTAATTTATTGAACTTTTACATTCATTATTACAAGTTAGTTGCTACTAAACTCGTAATTGAAACTACTACTTGTTCACACACTTAATACAAGCAGATACTGAATGCGTTAAAATAAAAAATGCGGAAAAATGCATTCGCAGAAAATAAAACTGACTTTAACAAACTTTGTGAACACTGGTTAAGCGCTTTCACCCAAAACATTATGGGCTTCTTCAGAACACCATAGATTTTAACAGTCGGATATTTAAAACCTTAAGAGCGCCAAAATGCCTTGACTGTTTAAACATTTAAAGTAACAGTACTATATAAATACCTCTAATGTCAAATACAATACTATGTTGCACTACTCAAGTCGCATAATTATAAAAGATATTTTAAAAACTGTTACAATAATAAAACAATGTGTTAAGGTGTCATATTTATCATAAAGTTCATTAACTTAATAACAATATAACAATAACTGATGTGGCAGTAGATAAATACAAGAATAAATACATTTCATTCTGTGACTGATATGCCCTGGTGTTGTTAAACAACTACCCATCTAAAGTCCTATCGTTAACCTTTCTAAGAAGGTGTATTTTGATTTATGATCTACTGTAAATATATATCTGTAGTGACTAATGTAGTTAAAATACACTAAGGTAATGACCTAATTAGTACTATTGAATGTGTTTAACTATAACTTCATAATAGTTGGAACAAAAACTGCTAAAAAGCTATTGATATTACAAAATTCCCATATGGAGGATGTTATCCAAAATTACTTTTCTACATACCGACAACGTAGGAATGTTGGTATAACTTTATAACCTGTATTTATAAAACTATGTAATCAAAACTGATGAACTATAAATGTTGGAATTACATGTTAATCTCCAGAATAGCCTTCAATGAAATACTAACATTGAGTCCCGAGGGTGTGGTTGCATCTGTGAATATTTGCCACCATGCTTCTCTATAACTTAAAAATGTTTTGTTACATGGGGCACAGCAATAACCCTCATACCAATGAGACTATGGGCACATTAAAGGACATGTTGTTCTTGTTGGGGAAAAAACTGAAAAATATCAATAGTTTAAAGATAGACAATGCTTATTTGCACAAATGCATATCTATGAAAATTGTTCCCAAAGGGTTAAGATTTTTTAAGCAACCCATGGGCTTATATTTGAATGACCAAGTTATTAATGAATTCAATCAGTTGTTTGATGAATGTGGAATGAAATTTATGCGATTAATAATCAAATACAACGATGAGAAGTTAAGTAGACTTATACAGGAAACTGAAGATTTAAACATGAAAATTACTACTGATTTATTATTTACTGAGTGGGAAAGAATGTATAATAAGCAGTTTCATTTAGCAGAACAATCAGTACACACTTTAAGTGAAAGTAAATGGAGAAAAATCAACAGAGATGTGGAACATTACAAACAAGGGAAAGTATACATTTGGGGTAGGAAGAATGAAAGTAATCCTGAATTAGAGGGTAACAAGAATAACGAATTTAACCATTATGAAATCTATAATCAACGAGGAAGAAACAACTCCCATTTTTTGAGAGACCAGATACAGCAGGGAGAACCTTACATACATCAAGGAAGGAACCGTTATCAGAAAGACAGTTACAGACAGAGGCATTGGGAAAATTACAGAAGGTAATGGATAGGCATGGCGAAACTAACAGTCCCATACATGAAAGGACAGCTATTACAGTTTCTGGGGTTACACACACTTACAATGGTTTCAATATACACAACTATGCCAATATTAAGATAAATTATGAGCATTTTGCACTTCTGTCGAAAGGAATGAAATTCATCCCAACTCCCCAGTTTAATTTGGTGGCTTGTTTAGTGGAAATAAAGAAATTCACAAGGAAGATGAATTTAGCTATTATGTTTAATAGTAAGGACATTAAGGGAGCAAACGCTTTCGAACAAAGAAGTAGTTCTGCACTTAAAGCTCCAAGTACATTTATACCAGTGAGTCATTCCACTATTGAGACTTATGAAAAAATTGTGTCTAGAGACATTTATAAGATGTACAGAGAACAGAGATACGCACATATCAATAGTAACATGACTAATGAAGAATTAGACTTACTCAGAAATTTGCAGCAAAATGACAACTTAAGGGTAATGAAACCAGACAAAGGTGGAGGGATAGTATTATATGACAATTTTGAATACATTAACAAGATACACAATATATTATATGGTTCAGGGAATTATGAACCTACATCATTGAATGAAATTAACATTGCCTACCAGAGAATTGATAGTTATATTGAAGAATTTCTAATTGATGGTAGAATTGATAAAGACACTCACAAATTTTTGAAGGTGAAGTGTCCTAGATTGGCTACCATGGTAGGCATTCCGAAAATTCATAAAAATATTACAGACCCCCCCCCTTTCGACCCATTATTTCTGGAAGTAAGTCTAAAACTTATCCATTGGGTAAATATATTGATGTTAAATTAAAACATATATACAAACATATCCCTCATCTTGTTAAAGATTCTTGGGAATTTTTGAGCAACTTCCCAATCCAAGTATGGAACCAGGGATACAAGTTCGTAACCATTGATGTTATCGACCTGTTTTCATGTATCCACCAAAACTTAGGTCTTGAAGCCTTTGGGAACAGCATCAGAAAACATGCGGGTATTAAATGGGATGAAGTTAGTTTGTTTATAGAAATGTTAGATTTAGTCTTAGACTACAATTTCATATGTTATGAAGGGGAATATTTCAGGCAAACCAGGGGGGTAGCTATGGGAGCCGCTTGTGCTCCCATATATGCCAACCTGGTTATGCTAGACTGGGAAGAAACTGTTATTTTTCCCAGCACCTTTTTTGAACATATTGTCCATTATGTGCGGTTTCTTGATGACATTTGCATCATTTGGAATTCTAGTGAAGAAAGATTACTAGAGTTCATTCAGTTTCTTAATACCAGTAGTGACTATTTGAAATTTACTTATGCATATAATAACAGTGGTATGGCATACCTAGACACCCTAATATATTCACATAAGGGTAAATTACAGTCTAAAATTCATAGGAAGGAAACCTTTTCTAATGACTACTTAGCATACGGAAGTTGTCACCCTAAGAAGATGAAGCAGAATATATACAAGGGTCAATGTATAAGAGCTATGAGAATGACCTCTGAGTATAAAATCTTATTGGATGAAATAAAATACATTCATGCTATGTTTCACGAAAGGGACTATCCTGAGAAATTATTAAATGATACTGACATATATGTATTAAGTTTATGGGGCAACAAATATAAGCCCCTGTTAGGTATAGGTAATGAAACAAACCAAGGTTATGGGTGCAAAGGTAAAACACTGGAAAAGGACAACATGGATGGATATAAACAAAAAGCTTTAATTATGTTATATAGTCCTAGAATTGATGATGTGACACAAATTATTAAACAGTATTGGCACATAGTATCCAGTGATGAGACACTGAGGAATATAGTAGGAGATAAACCAGTAATGGTGTACAAGATGGGAGCCAACATTAAAAGACTGTTGGAAATAGGAAGTAGATACAGTGGAGAAAAAGGGAAAGATACAGAACAAAACACAAACAAATGTGGATCATGTAGACAATGTTGTTATATATTTGATAAAAAGGAAATCATTCTTAACCATACATTCAGACCTAGAATTAGGCCTATCAAGGGGAATTGTAACTCCAAGATGGTTGTCTATATCGCTGTTTGTCAAGAGTGTTTTGGTTACTATGTGGGAAAAACAGAAAGAAGTCTAAAAAAACGTATTTACGAGCACATTTATAATATCAGAAAGAAGGACCAGAAAAGTGCATTATTTAAGCACATAGAACAAAAAGGTCCTAAACATCATTTTAAATTTGCTTTATTAGATACAGTTCGTAATGATCCCAGAGGTAGGGATAACAAAAAATTTTTAAGTTATAGAGAAGCATGGTGGCAAATATTCACAGATGCAACCACACCCCCGGGACTCAACGATAGTATTTCATTGAAGGCTATTCTGGAGATTAACATGTAATTCCAACATTTATAGTTCATCAATTTTGATTACATAGTTTTATAAATACAGGTTATAAAGTTATACTAACATTCCTACGTTGTCGGTACGTAGAAAAGTAATTTTGGATAACATCCTCCATATGGGAATTTTGTAATATCAATAGCTTTTTAGCAGTTTTTGTTCCAACTATTATGAAGTTATAGTTAAACACATTCAATAGTACTAATTAGGTCATTACCTTAGTGTATTTTAACTACATTAGTCACTACAGATATATATTTACAGTAGATCACAAATCAAAATACACCTTCTTAGAAAGGTTAGCGATAGGACTTTAGATGGGTAGTTGTTTAACAACACCAGGGCATATCAGTCACAGAATGAAATGTATTTATTCTTGTATTTATTTACTGCCACATCAGTTATTGTTATATTGTTATTAAGTTAATGAACTTTATGATAAATATGACACCTTAACACATTGTTTTATTATTGTAACAGTTTTTAAAATATCTTTTATAATTATGCGACTTGGGTAGTGCAACATAGTATTGTATTTGACATTAGAGGTATTTATATAGTACTGTTACTTTAAATGTTTAAACAGTCAAGGCATTTTGGCGCTCTTAAGGTTTTAAATATCCGACTGTTAAAATCTATGGTGTTCTGAAGAAGCCCATAAGGTTTTGGGTGAAAGCGCTTAACCAGTGTTCACAAAGTTTGTTAAAGTCAGTTTTATTTTCTGCGAATGCATTTTTCCACATTTTTTATTTTAACGCATTCAGTATCTGCTTGTATTAAGTGTGTGAACAAGCAGTAGTTTCAATTACGAGTTTAGTAGCAACTAACTTGTAATAATGAATGTAAAAGTTCAATAAATTAGTCATTTTAATATATCGGACTGGCGTGCTGCTGAGAAGAACAACAGCAACCTTATTGATTACAGTTGCTGATCCTTTGGAACAAGTGAAAATACTGCATAGCGAAAGGGATTTGTATTACTATCAGCTGTTTGGCCACACAACGGAACCGGAGGTGACACAAATCAGGGGTGTTGGAGCACTTATTGGAACTCTATGGTAATTTTGATTATCAGTTTACTTTTTGGAGATCATTACTATATATATATATATATATATACACATACATACACACACACACACACATATATATATATATATATATATATATATATATAGATATATAGATATATATATATATATATATATATATATATATATATCTATATATATATATATATATATATATATATATATATATATATATATATATATATATATATGTATATACTTCTCAGCCAGGAATAAATGTTCAAAAAAATATTTAAAAAAAATTATGAAAAAAGATCGGATCGAATACTGACAACACCAAAAATAAGCCAACCCCCCCCCCAATAAATTGTGGGTATTTTTTGCAGGAGGCAAGCCCACGTGCTCCCCCACACCCTCTGCTAATTATATATACCAATGGCGAGATTGCGCTACAGTGGGGAAAGGGCAAATTCTAAGACTCCACTGTACCATGTGGTCTTGTAGAAAGTGGAAAACAGCATTCAGTCTTATGAGCATTTGCTCGTAGCTATTGCACCAGGCTGAGTAAGCATGACCTGCCCTTGACAAATCCATACCTAGACAAGTCCAATGTTTGGATGTCCCCAATGTCCTGATTGATAAATTCCACGATAAGTCTTTGCATGGCTTTGCATATGAGGTTGGTCAGACTTATTGGCCTGGGTAAGGGAAGGTCTTCCCTTATGCACTGGATTACTGTAGCTGTTCTCCATTCACTTGGTACAAAACCTGCATTGAAGGTCTTCCCTTATGCACGGGAATTACTGTAGCTGTTCACCATTCACTTGGTACAAAACCTGCATTGATGCTGTGATTGAACACTGTTACTAGGGGTGTGGCTAAATTCTGCTTTGGGCTATTTAAGAGGCATTCGGGGATATTGTCAGGACCCATCAATTCAGCATTTTTAGCTTTTGATAGCACTTTTAGGACTAGGTGGAGGTGGAGGTGAGCCAGTTGCACTTATATCTTGAGGGACAATCTTGGGAGAGAGGGGTAAAATTAGAGCTAAATTTATCAGCCAGTAGGTTTGCTATGTCTACAGTCTCAGTGTAGGTAATACCATTCATAATCAGCTCAATGCATTCCTCCATTGTGCTTTTGATTGTCTTTGGCTCAGGTAGCTATTTAAGCAGTAGAGAGTTTAGAGGTGGAAAACGAGCAGGGGGGATTGTAGTTCCATTGCAAATCTTTTATTTTCTAGTATTTTGTCATGTTTTGAGCAGCAATGATTTATGACTATGATTCTATATATTTTAAATGGTATAATTTTAGTCTTTTTTGCCTTAACTTAGACAGATGCAATATTTCATAGTAAATCCAAATTTTAAGATATTCCTTTCTGGATAAACATTTCTTTCAAAGAGGTAAAGATGGATAAAGAATAAATGTTATTTTTTGGGTATTTTATTCCAGAGCATTGGGGCAAGTTTAGAAAATGCTTTTCAGTGAATAATGTACAGGGGTAATCAGTTGATTATCCATGATAATTCTCAGGCTGTAATTAGAATTGCTAAACTATAGGAATTTAATAAGGGGTGGGCAGAAGTCACCATTTAGAAGTTTGAAAGGAAGTGCATTTAAGAAAAAGGTAGATCTAACTATTTTCAGGTAGCCATTTTGATTTGTTTAAAGTGTGACAGTGCTGCTGCCATTGTGAGCTGAAATTTATAAAATTTAGTATGCTGTTCTCTGTTTAGCTTTTGTGATTGATTGAAGGCAGTGAGGGAGAGAAATATCCCTCTGTCTAGGTAATAAAAGCCATTTAGACATCAGTTGCCATGCTTCAGTTGAGAGCAGATGAGAAATATTTTAAGCCAGTTTGCATGGTGTGCGTTACTTATTTATTTTTTATTACTGTATTATTATTATATATATATATATATATATATATATATATATATATATATATATATATATGTTTCCACCTAATGTTTCAGACTTGCTGTAGTACATCTAAATGCTGTTGGAGGAAGTATTTTACATCCAAAATATAAGTTTGGTAAGTATTTAATGTCTACACACACACACACACACACACACACACACACACACACACACACACACACACACACACACACACACACACACACACACGTGCATACAAACATACGCACACACAAAACATTCACAAGCAGTGTACGTTAAAAAACAGTCATCTAATAATGGCAGCCAATAGGTGTTTCTAACCTGCATAACTCTCAGCTCTTTAAATTTTTAATTAATGTCCAGATTTTTACCTTATATTTTTAAATTGGTCTGTCCCTCACAAAATGTTTGATTTGTTGGCAAATCATTGGGTATTGAAGTTACTAAATAATAACATGCATTTCAGATTCTGACTTTATTTGCTTCAGAAAATGCATGCTAAAAACTCCTTTTATTCTAGCAAAGTTCTAAGTTTATAAGAGCGATATTTATATGTCCCTGGTTTTTAGCCTCTGTTCCCCCTTCTTTATTTTAGGCTTTATCCAGATTTCTTGAACTAAGAGGTTGACAGGTATGCATACTTGCCACTGCTCAGATGGTCAACTTCTCTCTCTCTCTCTCCCTCTCTCTTTATATCACTCACTCATACACACGCACACACACACACACACACACACACACACACACACACACACACACACACACACACACACACACACACACACTTCCACACACACACACACACACACACACACACACACACACACACACATATACACACACACACACACACACACACACACACACACACACACACACACACACACACACACACACACACACACACCTCCACTTTCATTCATGCAACAATGCATACCTTGTACACAGAAAGAAACAGAAATGCACACACACACACACACACACACACACACACACACACACACACACACACACACACACACACACACACTTTCTCTTTTTTCTTTTATTAAATGTTTCTTTTAATTTTTACGTTAGTTGAACAGCAAAAGTGATGCTTGCACACACACACACACACACACACACACACACACACACACACACACACACACACACACACACACACACACACACACACACACACACACACACTTTTCTATTTTTTTTTTAATTTCTTTTAATTTTATGCTCACTACACTGCAAAAGTGATGCTTATTTAGTGTAAAATAATGGCGGCCATTAGCTTTGTTAAAGTCTGAGTTCAATGATCCCTTACTATACTGCTGCTGTGAAGCATCGGACTTGTTTTTCAACACACACATTACCTGTACATTAACACCCTGCTGGAAAATGTTCGGTCTCCAATCAGGGTTTAATGTACTGTTTGCCCACTCTTGAAGTAAATTTAATATCTCATTACTTCATGCTGTGCTAGTTTAATATTTTAAGTTTGTGCATATAGGCTTTTCGTTTTTATTTAGTTTTTCTATAACTTAAACTTCCAGTTTAAATACCGTTCAATTTCATTAACTTCAAACATTTCTTCAGAGCTAAAGGTCTACTTGTATTATTTTTTAAATGTTTCTAAAATTTAGCTATATTATTACAGAACACTTTGATGTTTATGGTGATTAGCACTTACTAATCTATTTAGTAATTATTGTTATTAACATTTTCCTTGGTATTGACACACAAACCATTGCTCCCATGTAGTATCTTACCTATAATTAGTGTCATAAAATCATATTAAAATGTACTAAAATTAATAGTGCAGTGGTCTATAAAAAATTCTCTACGAATGTCTAACAAGCATTTTCTTACTCATGTATAAAATAAATGATTAGTAGATATCATACTCCCTATCCAGTATGCAAATGTAGCACAGCTTTATATGCTATACTTATTTTTTAAATTGTATTCTGTGGTTTATTCTTTTTTGTCACACAGACTGAGTCAGTAAATCAATATATATTTTATCCTTTCGTTGCCAGTTTCATTAAAATTAGTAGAAATCTAGCCAATTTTTAATGACAAAATGCAGTGTAGGTTCTAGTATAAGCCCTTGAGTCCAGAGCGCTGAAGACCACTGTCTCAAAGTCAGGGAGTCAAGCATTTTGTGGCTTATATCAAGACCACTGTCTCAAAGTCAGGGAGTCGAGCATCTAGTGGCTCATATCAAGACCACTGTCTCAAAGTCAGGGAGTCGAGCATCTCGTGGCTCATGCAGGCTGCTGCTCATGCTTAAATTCAAACATGAATTTGAACAAGCAGCTGCCAGACCTTACCTAAATATATTGGGGGGATTAATAAAGGTTTCCATGAGGTGCACACCTTGAAGTAACCTTTTTGGATTCATTGACAGCCTTATCATAGTACTTCTACACGAAGACCTCCAGCACCACAGTGGGCTGTCTCCTCAGCTCTGCTAGATGATAATGAAGCATTACGGGGGGGGGGAGGTATGTTAAGTAACCATGTGCTGCCCACCTGGAACTGCCTCCACAAAGACATCTACATGCTGAGCCATTCAAAGAATTGGTCAGCCAAGTAGAGTAATTTCTTCTTGCACCTCACGGTAATGAAGACAGCCAAAAGGCTGTGTCCATCCATATTGATAAAGGTAAGTGCTGTGGAGTGGTTAGAGTTAGAGGGTGTGTGCATTAGTGTAAGCGACAAGCTGCATATGAGAGTATCTGTGTGAGTACGTGTCTGTCTGGGAGGTACCAGTAGGGGAGCTAGTGAGGGGCTTAGGAGTGTGCATGTGTGTGCGTGTGTGTGTGTGTGTGTGTGTGTGTGTGTGTGTGTGTGTGTGTGTGTGTGTGTGTGTGTGTGTGTGTGTGTGTGAGCTAGCGGGGGGGTAAGTTAGGTACATTTGTGGTATGTGTATATGGGCGAATGGATGATTGTGCCTGTGAGAGCAATCAGGGAGAAAGGGTGATGTTTTATGTGCATGTGTGTGTTTGTGTGTTGGGATGGCTGTTATACTTTCACACACCCCTAGACTAATAACAGTGCCTGCAACGTTGTGTGGGGAAAGCCATAAGACTAGAGAGAACTTTTTAAAAAGTGTATTAATGCATTATAATAGTTCTACTAGCCAGAGAAAGATTTCTTAAGTGTGCCTGAATGGCACTTCGAAATAACAGGAGTCAGGGATGGGAGGAACAGTAAACAGCAGGAATAACCTCTTTAAAAGCATGTCTGAGAGGCACTTAGAGGAGGGATTGGGGATTGGGGGAACACTTGACACTGTGAATTAATAGCATGCCTTAAAATGCACTAAAAGGTTTCAAGCCCTACACCCTCAAACCTTGCACAGGAGATACGTGCCACCAAGAAACATCAGAAATAAAATATAAAAAACGTAAAAAAAAAAAAAATTTCAAAACATAAAGGGATTTGAATACTCAGCACCATCCAGCGTAACAGCCACCAGCAATGAAAAGTCAGACCACTGCTGAAATATCCAAAAGCAGGTTTAATAGTAGGACAACTGGTAAAACAGTGAATATGGTTAGCGCTTTCGTGGTCTCAAACACCACTTCTTCAGACCTTCATAAAAATTCTTTACTCTAACACATCGTCTTTTAAACCAATTCATACAGTCATAAGCCTATAAAAAAGCTTACTCAATTAAATCCAGCTTCCAACTGTTTAACCATTGCCTATCCAATGCACTGAATTACATTTACTTAAACAATTACATATATGCACATACTCTGTAATCTTATCTAACCCTTAAAATTAATCCTAAATTTAAAAATCATCCTTATAAATATTATTATAACATTATAACATTCAACATTACTTAGGACATTCCTTATTACATAAAAAACATTTGTCAAAAACATGACAATAAAAATTCATACTGTTTATTTAAATAGACTTCTGTTCTTTAAAATGGGTTGTATTGGAATTCTGTCATTCAAGCCTTTTCCTCGGTCTGCCCTTAATTTAATTATCCAGCATGTTTCCGAGGTCTCTGTGGTGTTTCTAATATCTCCACCTCTTTCATTTTCATTAGGTTGGGAGGGTGGCGTAATGGCTGCTTGCCTTATAAACACAAAGTGCAGGTCTTGAGTCTCACAAGGGATAATTGGCTAGGCTTAAAATGACTCACAAGGGCAATTACCCTAGGACTAATCTATGAATAAACTTGCTTTATCACTGTAAACTCAAAAACATGGGCTTGATCTGTAGCTTGCCAGTGCATTAGTTTCAATGCCCTTCCTTATGTGTTGTACATGCTCACGTATGCGATACCTTAATTTTCTATTCGTCTTACGTACATAAAAGGATGGGCATCCCTTGCACCTGGCCAAATAACCAATATTCTCACTATTACAATGTGCTAGTACATGAAATACATGTCTTTGTCCTGAGTCTGGATGTATAAAAACATTATTTTCTAATATATACTGGCATTGATTACAGTTCATACATGGGTATGTGCCTTCATTCCTATCCCTCCGCTGTCCTGGTATCTTGTCCCCAGATGGATAACAAAGCATCTGCTTCAAAGATCTTTTGTTCTTAAACTGGAAACTAGGTTTATCTCCTACTATATTTCTTATTTCTTCATCCTGAGTGAGGATGGCCAGAACTTTTTCAGTTTCTGTTATCACCCCCACATTACTGCAGTAATGTACTGGTACCCACATTTTATTAGTACCCATGTTCAGATAGACTTGATATGTATGTTGATGGACATAATGGAATGAATATGTGTGTTTCATGTACTAGCAGATCAAGCCCATGTTTTTGAGTTTACAGTGATAGAGCAAGTTTATGAAAATGAAAGAGGTGGAGATATTAGAAACACCACAAAGACCTCAGAAACACACTGGATAAGTAGATTAAGGGCAGACTGGGAAAAAGGGTTGAAGACAGAATTCCAATACAACCCATTTTAAAGAATAGAAGTCTATTTAAATAAACAGTATGAATTTTTATTGTCATGTTTTTGACAAATGTTTTTTATGTAATAATGAATGTCCTAAGTAATGTTGAATGTTATAATGTTATAATAATATTTATAAGGATGATTTTTAAATTTAGGAATAATTTTAAGGGCTAGATAAGATTACAGAGTATGTGTATATATGTAGTTGTTTAAGTAAATGCAATTCAGTGCATTGGATAGGCAAGGGTTAAATAGTTGGAAGCTGGATTTAATTGAGTAAGCTTTTTTATAGGCTTATGACTGTATGAATTGGTTTAAAAGACGATGTGTTAGAGTAAAGAATTTTTATGAAGGTCTGAAGAAGTGGTGTTTGAGACCACAAAAGTGCTAACCATATTCAATGTTTTTATCAGTTGTTCTACTATTAAACCTGCTTTTGGATATTTCAGCAGTGGTCAGACTTGTTGTTGCTATTGGCTGTTATGCTGGATGGTGCTGTGTATATAATTCTACTTATTTGTTGCTCCAGCGTCTCATTTACACAAGTGGCTATTTGGACTTTGTGTGTATAAAGGGATTTGAACCATGTACCTGAAACAATAACAAGTTAATGCAGCATGTTTTTTACAACATATACTGAGGATCTTGAGGGGCATTATGCAATGCTTGCAACATGTCATAACGCACAAAGTAGAGGGACATGAGACGTTAGCAATACCTCTCAACATCGTAGCATAGATGGAGAGTGTTTAGGATAACAGCTTTTGGTCTAGCATGCATTTACTGAAGGATATGAAGTATGAAACTCAAATGTCAGATATAAATGGCTTACTGTCACCATCTGTGAATTCCCAGAAGATGGAGAACGATACATCAGCGATATTCAGAAAACAAAGGGATAGATATGGTGAATGTGTGTGTGTGTGTGTGTGCACGTGTGCGCGCGCATGTGCACGTGTGCACATGTGCACGTGTGTGTGTGTGCGTGTGTGTGTGTGTGTGTGTGTGTGTGTGTGTGTGTGTGCAGCACATGTGCACATGTGTGCTTGTGTACGTGTGTGTGCATGTGTACGTATGTGCGCGTGTGTGTGTGCACGTGTGTGTGTGTGTGTGTGTGTGTGTGTGCGTGTGTGTGTGTGTGTGTGTGTGCACTTATAAATGAGAGTATTGTCTGTGGGAGAGTAAATGAGGGAGCGGGTCCTCTGCTTATTCAATGGAGATGCCAGCACTGTTAAGCACTGCTGCTCTCGCATGCTTTAAAAGAGCTGATCTGCACTCCACACAGTAGTTAAGTACAATTCAGAGAGATGCAAATTAGCTGATAGTGAGGTCTTTCTTCATTACAATTAATGTGTCTCTGAAATGAATGGCATTACATTGTGGAAACAGGGCCTTTTTACTGCAACCATTACGGCCCACAGTAAGAATCTTTATGAATAATCTAGATTATTCTAATTTGAACAAGGTAAGTGTGCCAACCATATGGAGGGGGTAAAAGTGTAGATTAGGGCAGCAATTGGAAAGGAGATTTAGGTTTAGGATATGGGAGGGGAATTTTAGGTTTCTGGAGCCAGAGGTAGTAGACACTCAGATTTTTAGAGCCACCCATGATCCTGTCAATGGTGGCGATGGAAGCCATAAGAAAAATGTTGTGACTCCACTAAATGGCATCCATCATTTTATCCTCTCCAGCAAGACTTTTCATTGAGAAGCATATAGACTACGAAAAGGGTGAACAATGACCGAAATGCAGGTGGAACCTGTTAAAAAAAAGAAACAGAATAAATTCATCAATCTAAATAAAATTTTTCTCCAAATTAAAAAAAAATCACTATCTTGAGCTCATAAATACTATGTACATTAGTACTGCAGTCACTGGCATTTCCCCGCGAACAAGTTAGATCATTTAATTGACTGTCTGACTTTCATCAGCCGATGTATTACTGTATAAGTTCATGGTTCAGCACTGAAACAGCTCACATTTCATCTACCGATGTATTACTGTATACATTCATGGTTCAGCAGTGAAACAGCACACATTTCATCTACCGATGTATTACTATATACGTTCATGGTTCAGCACTGAAACAGCACACATTTCATCTAGCGATGTATTATTGTATATGTTCATGGTTCAGCACTGAAACAGCTCACATTTCATCTACCGATGTATTACTGTATACTTTCATCTTTCAGCACTGAAACAGCTCACATTTCATCTACCAATGTATTACTGTATACGTTCATGGTTCAGCACAGAAACAGCTCATATTTCATCTACCGATGTATTACTGTATACGTTCATGGTTCAGCACTGAAACAGCTCACATTTCATCTGCCGATGTATTACTGTATACGTTCATGATTCAGCACTGAAACAGCTCACATTTCATCTGCCGATGTATTACTGAATACGTTCATGGTTCAGCACTGAAACAGCTCACATTTCATCTGCCGATGTATTACTGTATACGTTCATGGTTTAGCACTGAAACAGCTCACATTTCATCTACCGATGTATTACTGAATACGTTCATGGTTCAGCACTGAAACAGTTCACATTTCATCTACCGATGTATTACTGTATACGTTCCTGGTTCAGCACTGAAACAGCTCACATTTCATCTACCAATGTATTACTGTATACGTTCCTTGTTCAGCACTGAAACAGTTCACATTTCATCTGCCGATGTATTACTGTATACGTTCATGGTTCAGCACTGAAACAGCTCACATTTCATCTACTGATGTATTACTGTATACTTTCATGGTTCAGCACTGAAACAGCTCACATTTCATCTATCGATGTATTACTGTATACGTTCATGGTTCAGCACTGAAACAGCTCACATTTCATCTACCGATGTATTACTGTATACGTTCATGGTTCAGCACTGAAACAACTCACATTTCATCTACCGATGTATTACTGTATACGTTCATGGTTCAGCACTGAAACAGCTCACATTTCATCTACCGATGTATTACTGTATACGTTCATGGTTCAGCACTGAAACAGCTCACATTTCATCTACCAATGTATTACTGTATACGTTCATGGTTCAGCACTGAAACAGCTCACATTTCATCTACCGATGTATTACTGTATACGTTCATGGTTCAGCACTGAAACAGCTCACATTTCATCTACCGATGTATTACTGTATACGTTCATGGTTCAGCACTGAAACAGCTCACATTTCATCTACCGATGTATTACTGTATACGTTCATGGTTCAGCACTGAAACAGCTCACATTTCATCTACCGATGTATTACTGTATATGTTCATGGTTCAGCACTGAAACAGCTCACATTTCATCTACCGATGTATTACTGTATACGTTCATGGTTCAGCACTGAAACAGCTCACATTTCATCTACCGATGTATTACTGTATACGTTCATGGTTCAGCACTGAAACAGCTCACATTTCATCTACCGATGTATTACTGTATATGTTCATGGTTCAGCACTGAAACAGCTCACATTTCATCTACCGATGTATTACTGTCTACGTTCATGGTTCAGCACTGAAACAGCTCACATTTCATCTACCGATGTATTACTGTATACGTTCATGGTTCAGCACTGAAACAGCTCACATTTCATCTACCGATGTATTACTGTATACGTTCATGGTTCAGCACTGAAACAGCTCACATTTCATCTACCGATTTATTACTGTCTACGTTCATGGTTCAGCACTGAAACAGCCCATATTTCATCTACCGATGTATTACTGTATACGTTCATGGTTCAGCACTGAAACAGCTCATATTTCATCTACCGATGTATTACTGTATACGTTCATGGTTCAGCACCATAGTAATTGTTACACTTCTTGTTCTTTTTCTTATTATTATTATTACTATTATTGTTATTATCGTCATCATCATCATTAACTTTATTATCGATTTTCCGCACTTAAGCTTTTTCCAGCAACCTTTTTTCTAAATTTCTATATTAGTATTTTCAGCAGTAACTTTTCATGGTGTTTTGAAGACAGCAAGCATTTCTTTTCAACATGCAGCTAAAATGTATGCTTTATATTTTGCTGGAAATATGCATTACTTTCAATTTTTGCAGAATATTTTATTTCCATTTCAGTTTGTTCTACCACAACTCTTGGACAGCATTTTGTATCCTCCAAGCTTATAATATAAATGAGCTTTGCTTTCACACAACTAGGATGTCCCCTGGTGAACATGTATGTTTGCATGTATATCTCTGTATATGCATGTACTAATAAATGTATTTATTGTTCATTTTTTATTGAAATTAATAAATGTTCCCTTGCAGATACTTCTGTGCCATACAGAAATATATATATATATATATATATGGATTCCTATTACAAGAACAAAAGTTCACTACTTCGAACTTGTAATAGGAAGCCTCACTTCTGCGAAAGTTCACTTTAACGAAAGTGAATGTGTGTGGAAGTGCACTTCACCAAAAATACCGCTGCACAGTAGAGGACATAAAATACAAGCTATGTCCTCCACTATGGCGTGATAGCCACAGACCTTAGGCTTAGGGCACGGGTTAGGGTCATAGGGTAAGGGGATATTTAGTAAAGCTATCCACTTACCCTAACCCATGCCCTAACCCTAAGGTTTGTGACTATTGCACTATAGTGGAGGACATTGCTATGTCCTTCACTGCGCTGCAGTCATCACTGACCTTAGGGTTAGGGCATGGGTCATGGTAAGGGGATAGGCCTACAGGCTATCCCCTTACTATGACCCGTGCCCTAACCCTAAGGTCCGTGAGTACTGCACGGAATTTCAGTACAACGCCTGTTCATTGTACTGAACTTCGCATAAGTGCACTTTCGATTAAGAGTACTTTCGCTGCAGTGAGCATTCCATGCACTATTTTGAATTAGTGAAAATTCGATCTAGTGTATGGAACCCATATATATTATATATATATACATACATAATATAAAGTGAACAAGAAATTAGATTCTCACTGATAAGAAAAACAACTTTAAATTGTTTCATATTATGATTGATTCTGTTAGACAAAGTATCCATTTGTTCTGTAATAGTTAAAATAAATGCAACAAAGTAATATACATTGTATTTCATCACCGATGTCTTCTTCTTCTTCTTTCGGCTTTTCCCAGTTAGGGGTCGAAACAGCAGATCATCTGTCCGCTCATGATTGGCAGTGGAGTTTTACAGTGTCGAGTTGCCAGCCCGGCACCCAATCTTCCACAGAAGGCACACACATGCGCACACTCACACCTAGGGCCAATTTAGAGTGTCCAGTCCACCTACTGCATGTCTTTGGGATGTGGGAGGAAACCGGAGCACCCGGAGGAAACCCACGCGACCACAGGGAGGACATGCAGACTCCGCACAGAAGGCACCCCAGCCAAGAATCAAACCAGAGAACCTCTACTATATAAAAATGCAATGCCCTTGCTGTGAATAAAATGATATGATTTAATTGAACAAAAATCTGCTGCAAAACATTTTAGATTAATGCTCCATGAGAGACGAGTTTAGCAATTCAGGGTTTTTGGTTATTTGAAAACTGTTGTTTATTATGTAACATAATTTCAGGGAACATTGTTTTGTTAACATTTTCTATTGCCTGTCTGAAAAAAAAGAGGATGTAAAATTTTCTTCTGCGGTTAAGTTACAGTTGTGTTAATTTTAAAATTTACATTATTCATTTCCCCTTTAAATTCTCAGATGCTAGTATTTCGTAATCAGATTGCTTATGTCCTAAGTTGAAAGCACTTAGCAGGATATAGTAAATATACCTTTAGATAGCCCTGTCATTCTATTTTAACTAGTGCTATAACCTATTTTCTGCATACAAATACATAATCATTATGTACATAATTCCAAGCACAATTAAAATGTATTTTCTTACACGAAGTCTATATATGCTTTAATATTTGCTCTTTTTGCTAATAATTAACCAACATAAGGAAATTCTCTGGTGGGGGATTATTTTTAAACACAGCAGCCAAGTGTTTTTTTCAGTCAGTTCTAACTTTAATGTAAGGCAACATTGATAATCTCTGTCGTAGTGCGTCACCCCAGATTAAAAAGTAACCCTCGATTATGTCAAGGGTCAGAAACCCATGTGGAAGAAATGTGTGCATAAATGAAAACATGAAGAGAAACAAATCAATGTTATTTAGTTTCACCATCAGTAAGTGCGGTAACATTAAATTTTAATCTGTTTAATTCAGAGTAAGTTACTTGGTACCCTCAGCAGATATGCATCTTTGTTGTTCTGGTTCAGAATAATGAAAATCAGCTTATCTCCTTCTTATGCCTTAAGCGATACAAAGCATAGAACATATCCAGGTACTATGCATGCTGTGATAACTGATACAAAGCA
>NC_056728.1:141563054-141643054 GCF_019279795.1 Protopterus annectens
TTTGTGCATTTGCATGCATGGGTTCTACTTTTGGATATCCCGGTTCCGCATATAGCATCCTATGTGTATGTGACGGTTACATTCCTGTTCATGTGTATAGCACATTTTAATATACATATGTTTGTGTGTGTTTGGTATACAATTTGGACTGTCAGGTTTCTTTACAGTTGTTATATAGCCACAACTGCCCTGCTGTGTACTATCACTACCACTGTGGGACTGCTGGTGACCATACCCATGGGACTAGATGTGTGTATTGGTGGTGCGCTGACATGATGCGCTTCACTTCCACTGGGTATAACTTCTGACAGTGCAGTACATTACGGACACACGATTTTAAATATCATTTGTTCCATGGACGGAAACTCATATTATGTTGCATGCATTTCTGTTTGGTTCTCCATTTTGTGTGGCCGGGAACTGTCTTGCATGCTTTGCATACGTTTCATTATCCATGGACACTGATAGGTGCGATTACTATTGCAGGCAGGCTATAATATTCAGCAGTTTAGGTTGCTCATCGCCAGCCGACATTGACACACCTCCGGGCGCAGCTTAGTAATGCCCCATGCACTCGCGCACGTGTCCTATGCACGTGGATGTGGTAGCGGCGCACCTTCATTAATATGCATATGGCACTACTACATCATTTATACGCCGCACGGCCGGCGCAGGCCTTACACCGGCCTTGCGCCGAGCTTCATGAATCCAGGGGAAAATCATAAAGAATGTCTGAATATAAAAGAATAAAATGCTGTGTGGTTGACTCAGACCTTCACAAGAAGTCCTGAGTGACTTGGAATTCACTGCTCCATGGGATGCTTCCCTATTTCTGAGTTACACTTTTCTCCCTTTATGATTACTAAAAGGCTAGTAACCCTAACCATTCTCTTTCAGCTGTATTGCACAAATGAGCCAGTTGTTATACTGTACATTTATTCTATATTTTATTTTATTTTTCACATGCTAGGTGGGGTAAAATACTGACTCATATAGACCATTTTTAGATTCAGACCGAGAAAACAATAGTATCAGTTTTGAAACTATTATTACAGAGAGCAGTAAATATAAAAAGTGAGTGATTTACAATATTGAAGCAAGTATTATATAGAAAAGTAAATTTCAGTCATATAATATATGAAAATATTGCTATGTACTGAGGATAAAATACAAGATAGAGATTATTTACCTGTTGTATACCTTAAGTAGAATTTAAGGTGGGAGGGGACAGTGATAGGGCATACAGTGAAGGAGATATGTCTCGATTTATAATGTCGTATAGAAGGTAAGAAGTACTTTAGGAGAGAAAAGTAAAGAATTATTCCTATTAAGTGATAAAGAGTTATCTACAGTTAATTACTTTATGTTATATACAGGGATAAGTATTGCAACGAAAATAATTTTCTTTGCTGTAATTCAAGTAGCGCTGCTAACAGCTAGCTTCACTGAACATAAATTTTCTGAACTGTTAGCAGAATTTGGGGAAGGAGGAGATTGATTTCACCCTAAAAGGCAGCTGACACAGAGGGTTAAGGCTGTGCGCTATAGATTCCATGGTACAGGGTTTGATTCCATCAACTATTATTAGTGTGACTGAACAACCCACTTAACCAGATAGTGCTTCTGGGCTGCCCCGGAACAAGGACTGTTTGTCCTGTGAACCTACCTGGTTAACAGATGGTTATTATCACTAGTTGGTGGCAAGGATTCTCATATTTGAATCCAAAAGACCAGGCAAGGAATAGTATTCCTTGCCTGGCTTTTTGGATTTTTGTTAACATTAACTGTGGAATACTTCAGTTCCTGAATGTGGTTGTGGTGCTGTGATTCTCATATTTGAGTGACCAGTGGCCACCATGGAAAAAATGTATGGTCTGTACTGTGGAAATTGCTTTTGAGGATTTACTAAAGAAAAGGCGTGTATAACAGATGAATATAATGCTCATACATCTTTTCTGCAAAAGAAAATAGAACCAGATTCTGAAACTCCTGCATTAAGCTACAAGGGTGTAATGTTTGCCATATGTTTTGTCTTTCTGAGACTGACAACTGCTTAAGTTCTTCATCCAATACCAGAGCCAGATCCACCACTAGGAGACATAGGCAGTCACCTAGGGCCCCTTGGCTGGGGGGGGTCTCACTCTGGTCAGGAGGCTTCAACATAATAATAATTAAAATTAATTAAGAACCATGCGTGTGTTGTACACGTGCATGCCAACATGGATGTAAACACATTTTGCACTCACTTGCTGAATTTAAACCCCCTGTTCTATTTTTAGAGAAGGTAAGTATGCGGATGTGTGTGTATATCTAATTTAAACTAGTGGTTTCATTTGTTTCTGTATATGACAGAAAGTGTGTGTATGCGTATGTATGTGTAAGTAATTTAAACTAGGCATTCTGTTTGTATGACAGATAAAGTGTCTCTGTGTGTGTGTGTGTGTGTGTGTGTGTGTGTGTGTGTGTGTGTGTGTGTGTGTGTGTGTGTGTGTGTGTGTGTGTGTGTGTGTGTGTGAGAGCATTTGCACACATGTTTGACATACCTCTGAACTGTCCAGATTTTGCCTCATAGTTTTGGTCTGTTTCTCATAAGATGTGTGGTTTTCTGGCAACTTAGAAAGGATTTAAGTCACTAAAGAATGACATACACATGAGTTTCAGACTTCATATCCTTCAGAAAATGAATGCTAACACAAATCCTGTTATTCTAGCAACTTTCTACATTAAAACGATCAGTATTTGAAATCTATTCCTATTTTGGGGCCATTGTATCCCCATTATTTTGCGCTTTGTCCAGATTTCTTACACTAAGAATTTGAGAGGTATGCATACCTCTCTACTGTCCATATTTTTGCAGAATATCCAGATTTTTGCCTCATATTTTTGGCCTATTCATCATAAAATTTGTAGTTTTCTAGAAAATCACTGAGGATTAAAATAACAAAATAATGTCATACGTTTGAGTTTTAGACATAATTTCCTTCAGAAAATGCATGCTAACACAAATCCTGTTATTCTAGCAACGTTCCATGTTAAAAAGGCAATATTTAAATGTATCCCTATTTTTGGGCCATTGTATCTCCATTATTTTAGGATTTGTCCAGATCTCTTTTGCTAAGATGTTGAGAGGTATGGAAATATGCCCTAGATGTGTGTGTGTTTGGGGGGGGGGGGGGGGTCAGGTTAGTCAATTAACTTGATCAGGCTTGACCTGTAACTTGGTTACTGTAGACAAGAGCCTAAATCCTCTAGACCAACTACCAGACTGCTGATGGAATTGTGAGACTGAGTTTCAGTACTTTTTCAAAGGATTATGAGTTTCAGTGCATTTTCATAGAATTGTGAGTTTCAAGAAAATAGAGGATTACTGTTGCTTATGCTGAGTCTGTTTTCAATGTGCAGCTAACTTTTTTTAAACAAATGGCAGTCAATGTTGGTGCTGTGGAATTTGAAAGCAGTGTTAGTAGCATAATTGCCTTTGCTTCATAGGTTCATATGTGTGTACTCCACTAATGGCCCTGGGACCTCTGTAAGTCTAGCCAATAAGAATCCTTGGTAATTGTCGACAGACGTTAGTTCCCATTTCCCCTATCCAGCAGGGCAGTTGAGGTGATCCCTGGGGTGAATTTCCTGTTTCCCATCCACTCGTCAAGATTTCTTTTGAAGAGGGCCAGTGAGGTACTCTGCTTAATGTGGATGGGGAGTCTGTTCCAGAGCATGGGCAGTCTCTGAGTTAGGAACCTATCACTACAGTATGTTCTGTTTAATGTGGTAATGAGGTTGAGGTCCCTGGAGCATGTGGCACAGTGGGACTGGGTTCTTTTTAGATATAGTATGTCTAACAGTTCTGGGTCAGACATGGCTTTGTAGGTTAGGCAGAGATCACCTCTAAGGAGGCGATATGAGACTAAGTATAGCCGGAGTTTTTTGAGTCTGTCCGTATAGGCCATGTGTTTAAGGCATAGAATCCTCTTAGTGAGGTATTTTTGTGGTCTAGTGAGGTACATGCCAAATGGGGCATTGTATTCTATAATAGGTCTAATGAGGGGCGAGTAGAAAGGGATGATGACCTCTTTCTTCCTAGATGAGAAGCCCTTTGTGATGGGATGTGCCACACAGAAGGATTTTCTGACCACAGTGATGATGTGGTTGTCAAAGGAGAGGTTGCTATCAACCTGTGTTCCCAGATCTCTTATTATACCTTCTGATTTTAGTGCACTACCATTGATGTGATAGTTCATGGGTGCAAAGTTTTTCCCAAAGGGAATAACAATGCATTTTTTGACATTTAGTTTAAGGCCGTGGTTCTGGCAGCAGTCATTGGTTTCAGTGAGGCCCCTTGGTAAGATGTCTACGTCAGTTGGGGAATCTATTATGGCTCCCATTTTGTAATCATCTGCAAACTTGTCAATCCAGAGTCCTTTAGTGTTGGCTTGAACTTCTGAGAAGCAGATGTCGAACAGAAGGAGACCCAGGACAGATGCCTGTGGGACAACACTCGTGACTGGTCAGTAGTCAGATTTGGAGTCTGCAACTTTCACAGTGTGAGTTCTATCCTTAAGCCAGTTCACAACCCACCTTGTGACATAGGGGTTTATGCCTAGTTTAGTGAGCCTATCAATGATTCCCAAATGGGAAATGGTATCAAAGGCTTTGGCAAGATCGAGATATGCTGTGTGTACCACTTTGCCCTCATCCACAGTTCTGGTGACAGATTCAAAGAAGTCCACCAAATTGAGCAGGCATGATCTTCCCTTCACAAAGCCGTACTGTGTGGGGTCCATAGTTTGGAGGTTTCCTATGTCTTTATTTATAAGGTCCACAATGATGCACTCCATAGCCTTGCATATCAGAATTGTCAGGCTGATAGGGCGGTTGTTTCTGGGGTCTGTAGTCGCTCTCCCTTTGTGGAGTGTGATGACTGTGGCCATTCTCCATTCAGAGGATACAAAGCCTGAAGTTAGGCTGTGATTGAACAGGTCACTCAGGTGTGGTGCCAGTTCATTTTGTATCTCATGCAGGACGCAGCCAGGGATATTATCAGGTCCCATGGAAGCTGTGTTTTTGACTTTAGACAGTGCAGTTTTAACCTGTGCAGCAGTAATATTAGGAACTAGACACTCTTCTGGAATTATGATTGGCCCTTTAGGAGGTGAAATGGGGGTAAAGTTTGCACTAAACCTGACAGCCAGTATATTGGCAATGTCTACTGGCTCGGTATATGTGTTGCCATTATGCTGTAGCTCAGAGCAAACCTGAGTGTTTCCATGTAGGTTCTTGACATAACTAAAGAATGCCTTGTGGTTGTCTTTAGTATCTGCTGCTATTTTGTTTTCATAGCTAGGTTTAGAGGTTTTGATGAGGGATCTCAATTTTTGTTAAGGCTAACTAAGGAGTTTTTCCAATTTTGGGACTTTATCTTTTTCTGCAACAGTTTCTTCCTTCTGCTGTAGAGTTTGTTAATGGTGTGAAACCACCAGATTGGCTTTCTTTGTTTGGAGGAAAGCATCTTAGTTCTGTTAGGGATGGCTCTTTCCATGCACTTCTGAATGTGCTCATACAGTGCATTGGTGTGTGATTCAGCAGTCATGCAGCTATTATCCAGCTGCATGGGCTTCATAAAGTTTGCCACCTCCATTTTTAGGAGTGCAAAGTTTGCTTTGGATAAGTTTTTCACAGTAGTTTCCTTTACGATGGGTGAGGGGGAGATGTGGATATCCATGATGACTAGCTTGTGGTCAGATCTGACCAGGGAAGAATTGATTTCTGGAGTAGAGCAGTGGTCACCTATGTTGGTTATGACCAGATCGAGGATGTTGTTACCCATAGTAGGTGTAAGAACAAGTTGGTCAAGGGCATTGGAATTTATGTATTCCAGGAATTGTTGAGCAATTGATTTAGTACTCGACTAATTTTCCCAGTTTATGTAGGGGTAATTGAAGTCCCCCAGTATTAGGGTGTTGGGTTGCACTTTGGTATTTTCCAGGATGTTTAAGAATGTGGAGTGGGAGTCTTGAGACATGGTGGGGAATCTGTACCAGGCAACCACCTGGATTGCTGTCTTCCCCAGTGTGAGTTGTACCTGGAGTATTTCTGAAGCTGTGTTGGGTAACTAATCTGGAAGTGTGCATATCCTTAATGAATATGGAGACACTGCCTCCTTTAGTGTTTTGGTCCAGGTTATGAGGCCGGAAAGTGTGGTATGAATTATAGCCTGGTAGTGCAGGGGTGCTCTCTGGAGCCTTGAACCAGGTCCCAGTCACTGCACAGATATAGATGTTCTCCATTATAAGGAGTGCTTTGAGTGAGTGAATTTTGAGTTTTAAACTTCTAGCATTGAGTAGCATAACCCTTAGATTACATTTGATTGTAGCAGTTACGGTGGTATTTTTCACATCAGTACATTGCCTAAAAAAGAGCTATAGGGATGGAAAGAGCCTTAGCCAGTATCCATAATCCCAGGGGTTACAGATGCAGGACATCTCTGGTGAAGCATTGAGGTCTGTTGATCATGTCATCCCAGGCAGACAGCTATTGGATCCCCTTTGAATGACACCAGAAACTTAGCCATTTGTTGAAGCTAATCATTTTCTTCTTGTACTGTGGTATCGTTCTAGGTGATGGCAGGATGCTACTCAGGGCTAAGGTCATACTTGCCTGAGCTACATGGTCCGAGAGCTCCTCCATGTCTCTTTTCATGTAGTCCAGAGAGGTACGTCTCAGGTCATTCACACCAACATGAACAATAACCAAGTCATACTTGTACCTGCTGTGGAGTGACCTGAGTGTGTGTGTAATGTGTGCGGATCTTGGCGCCTGACAGGCAGCTAATCATAACTTTCTCCTTGTTCAACCTTGTGAGTGGGACGTCAGTGTGCCTTACTATTGAATCACCTATGACTAGTGTATTGTGTATACTATGTTGCCTTAGGTGGTTTTTTTTGGGTGGCACACTGTTCATGTGAACTATGTGTTTTGTGGTTTGTGCCATGGTGTGGTGGTTGCTTGCATGTCTGCCTCAGAGGTCTCTGCTGTTTGGGTAGATTTTTAATGAAAGCCTCCACAAAAGTGGGTGTGTGTTTTGTGTTACTATGTAAGGATTGTTGTAGTGACTGTTTAGGAAGACTATGTGTTCGATCGATGTGTGGTGGAGGTGTTGTCCTTCTCCTCTTTGCTGGCTAATCCAGTCATGGCATGAGAGAGCTTTGCTTCCAATTTGGATATATAGGTGTATCACTCGCAAGTCTGAGTGTTGGGAGGTAGGAGGAGATGGTTGTCTGTGTACATGAGGCAGTTGCTACATTGCCTCAGGATGCCCATGTTCACCAAGTTACTAGGAGTGAGCACAGGAAACTGACCTTTAGACATGCCTGGATGGGTGTTAATTTAATAGTACTGAGTTAGTTTAGTGCTGGTAGTAGTAATTATGCTACAGTAAATGCTGAGAGTAGCTTGAGCAAGTGCTAGGCTAAAAACACAACTTGAGTGCAGACAGATGTAGACTGGCAAGATCTAAGGGAAAATTTGAAGATTAGACTTTCTGGTACCAGGAATAGTTTAACCCTAGCTTAGTGGCACTGCACTATGCACAAAACAGTGCAAACACAGGCTTTTAAGGCAGAAAGTTAAAAAAGGATAGAAATGCTGCCCAAACAGCCAATAAGCTACAATTTCCAAGTTTTAAACCACCCCTGTAGTGACTGATAGGCTGCCCAGTGCTTACCATTTCCACTGATAGGCGGAAAGGCTTCCCTCGATCACAGAAAGGTTTAAGTCACAAAAACTATGAATATAGTCCTGAATACAGCAAAATCTGTAACTGGACTATTCTAGTTAAGATAAAAGGTGGTAATACAGTAAAAAGAACAGTAGTGCACAGTAGTATAGGCTCTGCAAGCAGGTAAAGCAGTGATACTTGTATGTTATCAAGAGAGTCTCTCTCTGTCCTCTCTGCTGCTTTTGTAGGCTTTCAGGATGCCAAAATGGGATCCACGGAGCTTAAGGGCAAACTGTGCAAACACAGGTTTTTGAGGCAGAAAGTTAAAAGGTATAGAAATGCTGCCTATACGGCCAATACGCTACAATTTCAGAGTTTTAAACCACTCCTCTCAAACTGATAGACTGCCTAGTGTTTCCCTCAATCACAGAAAGGTTTGAGGCACTCAGAAACTATGAATACAGTCCTGAATACAGCAAAATCTGTAACTGGACTATTCTAGTTGAAAAAAAGGCGAAAAGACAAACAAAAGGTAAAAAAAACACTAAACAAGAGCAAATACAGTAAAAAGAATATTAGTGCACAGTAGTATAGGCTCTGTGAAGGCAGTTACAGGCAAACAAACACTAATGTCACAGTGCAGGCTAGCACACTTGAGTGTGTAGCTAATATACAGTAATGCAGTTTTAAATTAAGCAAAAACAGTAGAACAAAGTGCAGTATGCAGTACTTAGAAGCAGGTAAAGTGGTGATACTTATATGTGATCAAGAAAGTCTCTATTTGTCCTCTATGCTGCTCTTGCAGGCTTTCAGGATGCCAAAACATGATCAACGGAGCTTAAACAAGGGCAAACCGTGCAAACACGGGTTTTTAAGGCAGAAAGTTAAAAGGGATAGAAATGCTGCCCAAACAGCCAATAAGCTACAATTTCGGAGTTTTAAACCACTCCTTTCATGACTAATAGGCTGCCTAGTGCTTACCAATCTCACTGATAGGCAGAAAGGCTACCCTCAATCACAGAAAGATTTGGGGCACTCACTAACTATAAATACAGTCCTGAATACAGCAAAATCTGTAACTGGGCTATTCTAGTTAAGAAAAAAGGTGGGAAGACAAGCAAACAAGCTAGAATTCTAGAATTTTTTTTTTGTTGTTGTTTTTCTTTTTTCAGGTAAATGGGAAAAAATACTAAATGAGGGTAAATACAGTAAAAAGAACAGTAGTGCACAGTAGTATAGGCTCTGTGAAGGCAGTTACAGGCAAACAAATACTAATTTCACAGTGCAGGCTAACACACTTGAGTGTGTAGCTAATATACAGTAATGCAGTTTTAAATTAAGCAAAAACAGCAGAACAAAGTGCAGTATGCAGTACTTAGAAGCAGGTAAAGCAGTGATACTTACATGTGATCAAAAAAGGTGATGCAAGGTGCAGAAGGCTGTGGATTCTACTCTCACACCACTTATATGGAGATCTGAAATTGTAGTGCCCTTTCAATTAATGATTATTTGGTGCATTTTAGGCGGGGATAGGGGTTCTGCACTTCTGAGTGTTTCCTCCTTTGTATGAGAATTCTAGTAACTATGAACTTGTCAGTTAGTCATTTCCAATTGCAGTATTACCAGCTTACTATTTTTTCATGTAACATAGGCAATTAATTCTTCAAGGGCAGCAGGCACTGAATCTGTAGATGAAACACGAAATGTAAAGTTCCTTGCCAGTAACAACCTTTCCATTAGATATAGATCTCTTTAATGTAGAATTATTTGGATGACCTTTACTTTTGAAAATTGTGCTTATTGACTGACGTTTGTGGATTGCAGTGACAGAAATGTGAGTGGCCTTTCATGGTTGAAATTTTTTGAAATGGGTAATTTTGTCATATTGGTTCATACATTTTTTTTTTTCATTACTTATGGAAGAATGTTCAAAACTACAAATTTAAAATGCATTCTAACAAATTGTACTGTATTATTCAAGGAATAGGTTCACAGGTTCATAGGTAGGTACTAGGCTATTGGCCCAAGGGCCTATATAAGCCTAGCCAAAAAGGTACATTGGCTTTCGCCACCCAAGAAAATTATTTTCCTGTGCCCCTATCAAGCAGAGCCACAGAAGTGATCCCCGGGGTGAATTTCCTGTTTCCCATCCAATCATCAAGATTTTTCTTGAAGAGTGCTAATGAGGAGCTCTGTTTGACATAGATAGGTAGTCTGTTCCAGAGTATGGGAAGTCTCTGGGACAGGAATCTATCCCTCCAGCATGTTCTGTTTATTGTGGTGACAAGGTTTGCTTCCCTAGAGCGTGTAGCTTGGAAGGATTGGGATTTCTTTAAGTGGAGCATATCCGAAAGCTCTGGGTTTGACATAGCTTTGTATGTTAGGCAGAGATCGCCTCTGAGTAGGTGATATGCAACGGAGTAAAGCTGGAGTTTTTTGAGACAGTCTGCATAGGGCATCTGTTTGAGGTCAGTAATCCTCTTTGTGAAGTATTTCTGCGGCCTTTCCAGTTGTTGTAGATGTCTTCTGAGATACATACCAAAAGAGGCGTTGTACTCTATAATGGGTCTAATGAGTGATGAGTAGAGGGGAACAATGACCTCTTTTTTTTGGATGCGAAACCTTTTGTGATGAAGTGTGCCACGTAAAAGGATTTCCTGACCACTGTGGTGATGTGATTATCAAAGGAGAGACTACTGTCCACCTGTGTCCCAAGGTCTCTTATCACACTTTTGGTGTTAAGTAGACTAAAGGGGATGACAATGCACTTTTTGACATTGAGCTTGAGGCCATGGCTTTGACACCAGGCATTTGTCTCAGTGAGGCCCTTTTGTAGGATGTCCACATCATTAGGAGTTTCGATTATGGCTCCTAGTTTGCAATCATCTGTGAACATAGTTAGCCAAAGACCTTCTGTGTTAGCCTGTACTTCAGAGAAGTAGATACTAAACAGGAGAGGTCCCAGGACTGAACCCTGTGGTACACCACTTGTCACTGGTCTGAAGTCTGATTTGGAGTCTGCTACTTTCACAGTGTGGGTTCTGTCAGTAAGCCAACTGGCAACTCATCTTGTGACATCGGGATTTATACCTAGTTTAGTGAATTTATCTATAATTCCAGAGTGGGGGTTGGTGTTGAATGCCTTGGCAAGATCTAGATAGGCTGTATGAACCACCTTACCCTCATCTATGGCTTTGGTGACTGCTTCAAAGAAGTCTATCAGGTTTAGGAGACATGATCTGCCTTTTACAAACCAGAACTGGGTGGGATCCAGAGTTTGAAGATCTCCAATGTCTCTGTTTATAAGTTCCATGATGATATGTTCCATGGCCTTGCAGACCAGGCTCATCAGGCTAATGGGGAGGTAGTTCCCGGGGTCTGTTGTGGCTCCCCCTTTGTGGAGTGGGATAACCGTTGCGGTTCACCATTCATTGGGCATGAAGCCTGAGGTGAGGCTATGACCGAACATGGTACTTAGGTGGGGTGCCAGTTCATTCTGTAGTTTGTGTAGAAGGCAGTCTGGGATGTTGCCAGGTCCCATAGATGCTGTGCTCTTGGGTTTGGAGAGTGAGGTTTTTACCTGTGCAGCCATGATTACAGGAACTTTGCATTCTTCCGGTATAGAGATGGGCCCTTTAGGGGGTGAGAGGGGGTAAAGTTAGCACTGAACCTATCTACCAGGATGTTGGCAATATCAGTTGGTTCTGTATATTTAGTGTCATTGTGCTGCAACTCAGAGCAGATCTGAGTGTTGCCATTGAGATTCTTGACATAGCTATAGAATGCTTTGTGGTTGTTTTTAGAATCAGTGGCGATTTTGTTTTCATAACTAGCTTTGGAGGATTTTATGAGGGATCTCTGCTTCTTACTGAGGCTGACCAGGGAGTTGGTCCAGTCATGGGATTTTACTTTTTTTTGCAACAGTTTCTTTCTTCTGTTGTAGAGTTTGTTTATGGCTGAAGACCACCAGATTGGCTTCCTTTTTTGGAGGATAGTATCTTGGTTCTGTTAGGGATAGCACAATCCATGCACTCGTGTAAGTGCTTATAAAGTGCATTTGTGTAGGATTCAGCAGTCGTACCTCTATTGTCCATCTGCATGGGTGTCATGAAGTTTACTACTTCTGTCTTAAGAAGCGTGAAGTTGGCTTTGGAGAAATTTTTTACGGTGGTTTCCCTAATGGGGGGGATGTGGATGTCTGGGGTGATTAGTTTGTGGTCGGATCTGACCAACGAGGAGTTGACCTCTGGTGTGGAACACCGGTCACCCATGTTGATGATGACCAGGTCTAGGATATTGATGCCCCTGGTGGGGGTGTGGATAAGTTGATCCAAGGCATTGGAATTTATGAATTCCAGAAAACGTTGAGCAAAAGAGTTGGTACATGAGTAGTTTTCCCAATTAATAGTGGGGTAGTTGAAATCACCCATTATTAGGGTGTTGGGCTGTACCCTAATATTTTCCAGTGTATCAAGAAAAGTGGAGTGGGAATCCTGGGGCATGGTGGGGGGTCTGTAGCAAACTACAATCTGGATTGCAGCCTTGCCCAGAGTTAGTTGAATTTGGATAATCTCGGATGCAATTTAATACAGACTCAAAGAACACAGTCATGTATGCATGGCCATAAAAATGTGTGCTAGGAACCTATGATTTGAAAACAGCCCAAAGGTAAACTTAATTCTCTGCTGGACAGATGAGGTTTCTTTGAATGCTGGTTTTAATGCTGTTTCAATGAAGGTGAGTTTCAAGGGCAGAGAAATTTACTGCTCATGCTAAATCTGTTTTCATTGTGAGACTGTATTGTTTGTTTAGTAAATGGCTATCAGTGCTTCTGCTATTTTATTTCAATATCTGTAATCATTGTAGAAGTAAATAAGAAAACAGTATGCACACCAACAAGTTTGAACAGTGTTTATGGCAAACAGGGAGAAATAGCCAATAAATAGAACACTAGAATGACTAGGGAGGGGGCTGCTGCGAGGGTGAGGGGGGTAGAGGGTTGCTGCATGAGAGGCTGCTTTTGGGGATCCCAATCTAGTACCCTGCCTAGGGCCCCATTTTACCATGATCCGGCTCTTTCCAACACCATTTATCACCTTTTGCTCATAGGAGGTTTCTATCCATGCTGCACTCTCCTTAGGACACCTCTGTTACTCTTTGACAGGTGTACCATCCCAGTCAAACTCTCCACCTGACACTGTCCCTGGAATAGTTCACTCGTGGATGCCTGGGTGCATAGAGCCAGAAGGGAGAGTCCCGGTGGCACTCAACCCCCTGCCTCATCGGGTAAGTGAAAAAATGGTAAACGTAGTGATATTTCACCAGTGGCCAAAGCCTCCCAGTTATTCTATACCTCTAATGTCTTTTCACAGTGCCAGACTAAAGTCACGCTCAACAGTGTGTCCTTTTCCCACTGATTCTCCAAGCCAGTTCCCTTGGCTCTGGTTTCACTAGATAGTAATTAGGGACAGTGGGAATCTCATTCATCCATTCATTTGTGTCATGAATTAAATGATGAGGCATTTTGCCTTAAGAAAGTCATAGTTATTTCTGCCGTTTACCCATGTTTCACTGAATTTCTTCACTTTGACATTCAAAGCACTGGGCAGAAACCACATCATATCAACACCTGTCTTGGGCCTTTTCAATGCTTTGTTTTAATTAAACAGTCAGATTCCCCTGGTCTGCACCAGTTCTAAGGCAGTTTCTAGCTGCCTGATGATAGGGAACCACTGCCCACCACAGCCAGTGTGATCCACACGATAGGCCCACCACTGTTCAAAGTCGATGCTGCCTCCAGCCCCCAGTGAGGCTTTGTCTAATCCAGCCATGGTGTGTGGTGGGCCCCGCTTCATGCCCAAGTCAGACTGATCCAGCCTTTAGAGTCAATCCTTATCCTGAAGTTATGGATCTGGCTTACCGACCTTCCTTATCTATACTGTTCTAACATGCCAAAGGCTGTTCACCTTGGAGACCTGCTGCTTATATGGGTATGGCCCAGCATGAGACTTACACCCACTCTCAGTGAGAACTCACCTGATGCCACAGGAACTGTGATGCTCTCCAGGGTATGGGCCTCTATCTCTGAGATAACTGATTCCAGGGTGCCCTACCCTTTACAAAGAAAAGAGAACTCTCCCAGGGATCCCTGCCAGCTTCTGCAGGATTGTTTGCATGACTGCACTGGATGCTGCTAGGTGCTCATCTCCACCACTCTGCATTTGGGGATCTGAACCATACTCTCTTTCAAGGACAACACAATTTATCACCCCAGTGGAAAGTTCCCTACTTTCAGTATGGATTGATCTTCATGTATATCTACTCATACATCACTGGTGAGGTTTAAGAGTCATATATCATACAGTCTATAATTTGGTAGGCTAGGCATTGTATTTCATGTCTTAACCCATCTCTTTAGAAACAACTGATGTGTCTGACAGAATAAGGTCCTGAAATGGTGGGCTCAGTAGTGCCTGTGCATCCCTGTGCAAACACAAACACACACACACACACACACACACACACACACACACACACACACACACACACACACACACACACACACACACACACACACAAAATTGGTTGGCCTCCTGCATCCATTCTTTCATTTTTTTCCTGTTTCCCTATTGATATGCCACCTGGGTTCCACCAGGTGGCAGCAACATTGTGAGCCAAACTGTCTCCTCCCACTCAGGATAATGAATTAGATATGGTAACTCACTTCCATCCCTCACTGGCTAGTTCCTCCAATATGTAACTTACTATTCAGACCCAGGTCAATCAGTCCACAATAAGGCCTTCATTCTTTGTGCCATAGAACTGGGTAGCCACAGTGTTTGGGGAGGGGGTGGAAGCAGTCTGACTCAGCTCAAAATGAAACATTCAATGTACTAGGCAGTTAACCTGATTATAATGAGTAGTCTAGGTGGTTTCTGGTCATGATTCAACAAATGTATGCATACCTACATTACTGATATGTAGATGTAGCTTCACATTGCACACAGTGATTTCTGCTATGCATAACTCTCAAGTGTACCTCATTGTGAGAAATGTTCCTCATTTTAAGTATTAAAAAGTCATTGTTCCTTGCAGTTTCACAATGAAAGGACTGTTAGACATTTAGTGTTAAAAACTTTTGAATTGAAATTCAGGGTATACAACTGTCAGGAGCTTTTCTCCTCAGGCCTCCACTAAAAATGGGCTCTGTCCCAGTCGGACTTTCCTGGTAAATACATGCTAAATAAAACAAATAAATAAAAATAAAAATAAACTGGGTCTTATCACTTCAACAAAAGGTTGTGCAAGTATAAAGACATACAACCACCATGTGAGTTTCCTAGATAAAGTCGTTGGCAAGCTGTAACTAAGTGTTCCAAATTTTGCCCATTTGTTCCACATTACGGTAGGTAGTGTTCCACATTTTGGAGATGCAAGGTTGAGAGCTAAGCTGCTGTATAGTTTAGATCATGTCTACAAAGTGCACAGAAAATGTTATTGAGTTTGACGTCTATTTTTTTATGAAAACATTTCTCCGTCTACACAAAGTCTCTAGTATGTCATGCCAAATGCCTATACCCCCAGTTGTCCATAATTTTGCAGAATGTCTATTTTGCCTCATATTTTGTTGTGTCTCTCATAAAATGTATAGTTTTCTGGCAAATGACAGAGGATTGAAGTCTCTAAATAAGAAGAGGCATTTGAGTTTCAGACTTCAAGACTTCATATTATTCAGAAAATGCATGTTAATGCAGAACTTGTTATTCTATCAAGTTTATGTTTATAAGAGCACGTTTTAAAATCTGTTCCTGAGTTTGAGCCATTGTTCTCATATTATTTTGGCTTTGTCCAGAATTCTTGCAATAGGACATTGAGAGGTATGCAAATGCCCTCACGAATTATTAATGAAGGGTCCACATGACATGCCAGTTTCACACAATTATCAGTGAAGTCTCTAGCACAGAATAATGACCTCCCTTATTAATTATTGTAAGAGCTTTGTTTGGCGACCTCTGAACTCTTGTCTGTGAGACATTGTTTACTTCAGAGCTTGACATCATACCTCACAAATCTCCAGAGCTCATTACTGAATCTATTTTCAAGAGCTCACCTTCCTTTAAAATCTTCCTTCACCTTTCCAACACCACTGCAGAGGAAAATCTTACTGTTAACTAATAGAGTTCCAGCTGTAAGTCTGTCCTTCACTACAGAATATACTTTAGCTTGGATTTCAGCATCTTTCCCACATCATGGTAAACATTTCCCAAGTTATAATGACTATCATAGTAATGTCTTTCGGCTTTTCCCAGTTAGGGGTCGCCACAGCAGAACTCTGGTCCGCTAATGATTGGCAGTGGATTTTTACAGTGCTGAGGTGCCAGCCCAACGCCCAACCTTCAAGGAAGGCACACCCATTCACGCACGCACCTACCTGCATGTCTTTAACGTCACTTGACCGCGGAGGATGTGCAGACTCCACACAGAAGGCGCTCCAGCCAAGTATTGAACAGGAGAACCTCTTGCTGTGATGCAACAACACTAACTGCTGCACCATCGTGGCCCTAATGACTATCATAGCTCCTAAATATCTGCCTTTTGTGGACTAGGCCATGCTTCCCCTTTACTCAGCTATTGTCTAGTGTCTTTTCTGTGTAAATCATTGTTTGATAAAAGACATACTTTTGAAATAATTTTACCATTATCAAAATGTCTTAGCAGTCCACCATAAAATAATATTGAAAGCTCTGCAAAGTCTGATAAAGCAAACAATTCAGTAATTGATTTAAGAAATACTAAACAATGCATTAAAAGGTTGATTATTTTAACACTCAGACTGGCCACTACATATCAGCCATTAAAGCTTAATTTGCAAGTGATGTCATTCCTACTTTTAAGTGGTGTAACAAAAACATTGGCCAATAGGAAGAGGATTTCTTGTTCTTTATTGTTTATTTAAGTATATTGTATGTGTATACAATGACAAATTGTGTAGATAACTCTCTGGTGTTACTACAAATCTGTTATAGAATGAAAGTATAAGCAGAACACAAAATCTGGTAAAAAGAAAGGAAGGAAGAAGGAAAGAAATATTCTTTAGCAAGCTTTCACCTCTGTAAAGGCTTCTTGTGACTGAAGATAATTCATTAAAGACTCAATAGTCCCAGTGAAATTAGATAATTAAACTTACATGATGAATATCGTGAGAGATTCCTTTTAAAGCTGTAACATTTAATAATAACATTTATATAATGCATACAAAGTATGCACACACCATTAATAATAGTCACAAATGCATGACTAATGCTCTTAAATTTAAGGAACAGTTTTATGCTAAATTTATCAGCTAAAACTGGGCTTCATGAGTCCCAGGTGTTATCTGCTAGAGTGACTCTATTATTAGCAATCACTAAATATACTGGCTGAACATGTGTTAATGACTGCTGGCCCAGATTAATGTATGTTTTGAGTTCTTTGTCAGGATTAAGATCTATATAAAAATGAGAATAGGTGGTGGGCAGCAACTTGTTATTAATAGTTGAGCTGTACCATTCAAAATCATGATTAGCAGCTAAATGAAAACTGTTAAACAGTGCCATATCCGTAATTATCTTACCATGTGCATATTTTTAATGAACTGCATGTATTTTGATTATAGATGTTATAGTTTAAAATGATGCTTACCACATGACCTTGTGACTGTATTATGTGAACCATATTATATAATTTCAAAAATTTGTTTGACTGCTTGATGCCTGAACCGCTTACTGAAAAACATTTAAATTCGGTGAACCAAAGCTCCTCAAACAGAATTCCAAGAACTAGTTACAGTCTGTGGTTAATGTATAACCTGTACATATGCTAATAAAAAATGCAATCATAACAGTCAAGGTGTGTCATACATTAGCAACATACAAGGTACGGTCAATTTTAAGTAGACCACTGAGTAAAGAAATGGCCAGATTTACAAACCTACTGCAGCCTGTTCACAACCATACACAAGTCACAGGACATCTGCTTGTATTGATGAAGCACCTTTACATGGTGCAGCGTGATCCTCCAACATGAAGACATGTGGCACCATGAAGGGCTGGTCCCTCGGCAGTCTGGAATGCTAATGAGGCATTACGGGGAGGACCCTTTGCTAATTAGCCATATGCTCCCTCTCCAGAACTGCTCACAGGAAGCCATTTATACAGCCAAATTTATTTATTTTTATTTATTTATTTTACATTTGTTTACTGGGAAAGTCCAACTGGATTAAAAATTTATTTTCAGCGGAGGCCCAGGGAGAAAAGATCCACATATTAACAATATATAAATTCTACAAATCAAGAAGAATTTTTTTTAACATGAAACAGAATTTAGAAGACTTGCACAATAATGTCAGTATAACAATTAAACATAGCACAGTATATTTAAAATTTGTGTTGTTACAGATTACCTAAGAAGTGAAAAATCAACAGGGGCTGGTTATTATTAAATCATTATCCTGCCAGTAGAAATTGGTAGGAGAATGAATGAGTACATGAGAGAGGAGGATGAGTATTTGTTTGGGACAGTTAATGCTAGTAGGTTGTATTTGTTTAGGTTATAACTGGTAGGAGAAAGTGGGATATGGGGAGGGTGATTCGTTAGAGGGTAGTTTAATGAGTAGGACAGAGATGGCTGAATTTGATAGATCTTAGTCTGGGCTGCTACAGGAGCAGAGTCAAGTGTCGGATAAATTTCTGTTTTTTTAAATTGATTGGTGTTGGTGGTGATTCTAATAGAAAAGGGTAGTGTATTCCAGGTTTTTGCTACTTGGTGAGAATATAGGGAATTGCCGGCAGAGTTCATGGATTTGGTAACTTGGACTAGTGATTTATTTGTTGAGCAAAGCATGCAATTATTAGTATAGGACTGAAGAATACAGTAGCTTATGAGTCATGGTTAGTTGATTGTAGACTAAGAGTTGTGGAAGTCCTTGCCAGGAAAGTTTTTTTAAGCTGTAGCAATGGTGTGTCAGATGTGTACAGTCTAAGGTAAATTTAGCTATTTTGTTACTTTAAGTCTGTCTTTTTAAGACTGATAAGAATGGGTGAGGTGTACAGGAGTGTTGACAGGAGATGAGTTCTAGCAATAGCTACTCTGGAAGTATCTGTTAGATATTTTTTGTTTTTATATAGAGTGTCCATTTTTTATGTACTTTTTTAATTTTTTGTGATATGTGTAAGTCAAATCTTAGGTTATTGTTAATTATAACTCCAAGTAATGTTGTTTCTGATTCAGGTACGATTTTTGTATTATTATTAGCAGTAATGTAGAAGGTTGTGGGATTTGAAGATCTGGTGGGATGTAAGATCATCAGTTTGGTTTTGTTAGGATTTAGTATGAGCTGGGAATTTGCTAGCCATAGTTCAGTTTCTGAGAACGAATTTTGAGTTAGGCCTTGACGCTGTTGTATGGAAGTTGCGGCACATATAAGTGTAGCATTGTCTGTGTATTGGATCATGGAAGCTAGGGGTGTGGCGGTATTGAGGTCATTAGGAAAGATAATGAAAAGGAGTGGACCCAGGATTGAACCCGAAGAGGCTCCTAATGTGACAGGAAGTAGACTGGAGAGGTCATGAAGCCATTTTACTGCCTGTTGTCATTCAGATAAGTAACTTTGGAATCATGTAACAGTAGAGGAGCTAAGATTAAGTTTGGTGGGAACAGTGAGTAGCTTCTGGTAGGATACTGTATTGAAGGCCTTAAACATATCTAGGAAGATGGAAGAAACTATTTTACCTTCATTTCTAAATTGATTGATGGTGTTGGTAAAGCTGAGCAGGGCAGTAGTGGTACTGTGATATGTTCTGAAACTGTGTTGGGATTTGGCCAGTAGATTGCTGGTAAGGAGATACCACAGAAGTTGTGAATGACTGCATCTTTCCAGACATTTGGATAGTCAGGAAAGTATAGCAATGGGTCTATGAGTTGACAGTTCATTTGAGTTACCACCTTTGTGTCGTGGAATAATCTGTGCAATTTTCCGGATTTTTGAGACATATTGTTCGGGAATGGACCTATTAATAAGAATTGACATGGGATATGATATGACTCCTGCTGCTTGTTTTAGATATTCAGCTCGTAAGTTATCAGTAGCTATTGTAGTAGGTTTAAGTTTCTTTAGTATTTTTTCTATGGAAGTAGTGGAGATAGGTTGGAATGAGAAATTAATATGATTATAAGGGTCTGTATTAAAATACTGAAACCTCACTTACGCAAATACCTAAACGCCGACACATAAATAGTGAACCGCGAGAACACCGAACGTCCTGAATCACGAAATTCGAAATATCGAATTCCCATAGTTGGCCCTTATCCAGTATAGCTTCCTAACGTAAATGTGTAATAGTTACTGACCTTAGGGTTAGGGTGCAGTTTAAAGTAAGTGCATATATAGTAATACATGCAACCTACACTTTAGGGTTAGAAGTAGGGTTACGTTAAGTGTATATATAGTAATATAGTTGTTTAGGTGAATATATATGTAAATTACACTTTTCCCGTAGTTGGGTGTTGTTTGTTTATAGTCAGATATATTTGTGTATAGTGAATGTTTGATTAGGATATGGGATATATGGGTGAAGTGTAGATATGGGGAAGCGTGGATTATTTATTTTGTTTGGGTAGGTAGTACATAGCGGGTGGTGGGGTTGGCCAACTATGGGAATTCGATATTTTGAATTTCGCATTTCAGGATGTTCGGTGTTCTCTTGGTTCGCTATTTATGTGTTGGCGTTTAGGTATTCGCGTAAGTGAGGTTTAGGTATTTTAATATAGACCCGATTATAATTGGTCGGTTGGGGTTCTGTTGATGGATGGGGGTGATTATTCCTGGTTAGGGATAGTATGCTTTCTGTGAAGTATTTGTTAAATTGCTCTGCAATGGTACCTGACCTGGTTATGATGTTGGGAGTAGGTGTTGTGGTTTCTCCTGGTTGAAGAATATTTTTGATTGTACTGCAGAATTCTTTTGGATTTCTTTGATGCTTCCACTGCATATTAGCATAGTAATTATTTTTGTCTAGCTTGATTTGCTTCTTGACCCTGTTCCTGATTTGTCAATATGCTATCTGATTGTCTTGGGTTTTGGTAATATGCCACAAATGCCAAATCTTGTCATTTTGCTTAAGGAGACTTTTTGTTTTGTTGGTAAGCCATGGTGCCTAATTTTTCTTGGTACGGACTATTCTAGGGCTTGCCATGCTATTAAGAATGTTAAGGAAAGTTGAGTTAAAGTATTCGACTGAGGCATTTAAAATGCTTTAGGGAGACCAGATGTATTTATTAGTGTATATATTAGGTCCTGGGGGTTGAAATTTTTCTTATTATGGATTTGGTGAAAGATGGCTTGTATAATGGGATTGGTGTGTTGCCTAATCAGATAGGTTGGCAAGTGATCAATAAGACTCTCAGGTAGACAGCCGCTATTTTGGTAGTGTTTGTATTTGTTAGTCAAAGTTCAGTCTAAAATAGACTGTCTGTTTGATTTTTTATCTATTCTTGTAGGAGATTCAATGATTTGTGTGCAGTTGTAGATGTTGATGTGGTTACTGGGGTTATCTAGGCTAAAGGTTTTCCAGTCTGTACCATAATGATAGTCTCCTGAGTGATGTTTGAAGTGAACTGTAGGATATATTCTATGGGGGAGATATTGTTACCTGGAGGGATACAGATTGCTATTATGGTAATGTTTTTTTCTAGTTTACTTACAGTTTAGTTACTAGTATTTCTTTATTATTTAGATTTGGAAACCTGAGAGTTAGTGGTAACAGTGTGAGATTATTCTTAAATACTGTGGCTACTCCACCTCCTTTTTTCCCTTTTCTATCTAAGTATGTTGTAGCCTGGTGGGGTTTTTAGGTTCATAGGTAGGTACCAGGCTATCTACCTGAAGGCATTTATAAGCCTAGCTGGAATGTGTTGGCTTTTGCCGCCCCCTTAGATTAGTTCCCTGTGCTTCTGTCCAGCAGAATCATTGAAGTGATCCCTGGGGTAAACTTTGTTTCCCATCCACTCACCAAGGATTCTCTTGAAGAGGGTTAGCGAGGAGCTCTGCCTAATGTAGATTTGAATCTTGTTCCAGAGCATGGGAAGTCTCTGGGACAGGAATCTATCCCTCCAGCACGTCCTATTTATTGTTGTGGTGAGGTTTAGATCCCTGGAGTGTGTGGCTCGAGGGGATATGATTTTCTTTAGGTGAAGCATGTCCATCAATTCTGGGTTGGACATGGCCTTGTATTTCAGGCAGAGATCACCTCTGAGTAGGCGGTATGCAACCGAGTACAGCTGGAGTTTCTTCAGTCGAGCTGCATAGGGCATCTGCTTGAGACCACAGCAGGGTTAAAATAATCCAAGTTTATTAAAGTAAACAAGCAGAACATTCAATGTTGGGTAAAAGGTGATGCCCAAAAATCTATATAAAATTCTGTCTTTCACTAAACAGCAATCTGAACACAATAAAATCAAAGTCAAGCGCTACGCCGGCTCTCCGGCTTTTTTTTTCAAGATGCTTTCTTTATCTGCAACCTGTCTTTTTATATACCACCTGGTTGCTTAATTAATTGCTTAACTATTTCAATTAAGATATCTTTTAAAAAGGAGAATTTCTTTAGTTAAAGCTGTAGTTCTTCCTCTAGAATCAATTTGTGTTAAAATTCTTAAGGTGTTCTTTAAAACAGCTGAGAAATAACCAAGTTAATAACCAAGTTAATAAAATGTTGCCATGGTTTTGCAACATATGTTACCTTTCTTAGCCCCTGCACTCTATTGTAAAATGTTTTTCTTTTAGAAATGTTATTATGACTGCAGTACAATTAAACTAATTATTTGCATGATAGTGGACTCATTTGTTTAAATAAATAACAGCAAGTGTTGTCAGGAGTTGATCGGTCCTGTTACACTAATATGTTTGCATTTTATGGAACCTGCACTACATTATGTTCTTTGTTTAAAACTAATGTTTTTCATCAACCAAACAATGTTTGATTATTTTGTTATTATTTCAGTTTGTCATATCCATTGTATGTACTGATGATGTGTGTCCCTATAAGGTTATATCTATCCATTTTGTTATTTTAATATTTTTGTTTCCAATATGTGTTTAAAATATCTTAATTAAGACAGGTTGCAGATAAAGAAAGCATCTTGAAAAAGCCCGGGATTTTTATTGTGTTCAGATTGCTGTTTAGTGAAAGACAGAATTTTATATAGATTTTTGGGCATCACCTTTTACCCAACATTGAATGTTCTGCTTGTTTACTTTAATAAACTTGGATTATTTTAACAACGCTGGTTCCGTTCCGTTTCCTGCTGTGGTGGCATCGTATTAACCTGAAGGTTGTCCTGCATTGTTCTTGGTCGCATCTGCTTGAGACCAGTGATCCTCTTGGCGTGGAACTTTTGTGGTCTTTCCAGTTGTTGCAGGTGTCTTGTAAGGTACATCCCAAATGAGGCATTGTACTCTATGATGGGTCTGATGAGTGATGTGTAGAGGGGCCCAATGGCCTCTTTCGATCTGGATGCAAACCCTTTCATGATTAGGTGGGCCACATAGAAGGATTTTCTAACCACTTTGGCAATGTGATTATCAAAGGAGAGGTTATTATCTACTTGGGTTCCCAGATCCCTTATTACGTCATCCGTATTTAGCGGGCTACCACCTATGTGGTAGTTTGTGGATACTTTGTTTGTTCCAAAGGGGATGACTATGCACTTTTTGGCATTTAGATTGAGGTCATGGTTTTGACACCAGGTATCTGTCTCAGTGAGACCCTTTTGGAGGATGTCTGTGTCAGCCGGAGAGTCAGTTATAGCCCCTAGTTTGCAGTCATCTGTGAACTTGGTCAGCCATAGTCCTCCTGTGCTTGCCTGTACCTCTGAGAAGTATATGCCGAACAGGAGGGGTCCTAGGACTGAGCCCTGTGGAATGCCACTTGTAACCGATTTATAGTCAGACCTAGCTCCCGCAACTCTTACCATGTAGGCTCTGTCCATGAGCCATTTGGCAACCCATCTCATGACATAGGGGTTTATGTTCAGGCTGGTGTGCTTGTCTATAATACCTGAGTGGAGAATGGTGTTGAAGGCCTTTATGAGGTCTAGGTAGGCTGTGTGGACCACCTTTCTCTCATCTATAGCCTTGGTAACTGTCTCAAGGAAGTCCACCAGGTCTAGGAGGCATGATCTGCCCTTAACAAAGCCGAACTGGGTAGGGTCTAGTGTTTGGAGGTTTCCAATGTCTCTGTTAATGATATCCATGATGATGTGCTCCATAGCTTTTCAGACCAAGCTAGTCAGGCTTATAGGGCGATAGTTCTCAGGGTCCGTTGTGACTCCACCTTTGTGGAGCAGGATAACCATTGTTGTGCACCACTCTGTGGGCATGTAGCCTGTGGAGAGGCTGAGTTTAAGCAGTGTGTTTAGATGAGGGGTTAGTTCATCTTTGAGCTCGTGTAGGATGCAGCCTGGGACACCGTCCGGTCCCATTGATGCTGTGTTCTTGGCCTTGGAGACGGCTGTTTTAACCTGAGCGCCTGTGATTTCAGGGGCACTACATTCTTCTGGTATAGTTATGGGCCCTTTTGGGGGTGAGAGGGGAGTGAAGTTTGCACTGAACCTGTCTGTCAGGATGTTGGTTATATCGGTTGGTTCAGTGTATTTTGTGCCATTCTGCACTAAGTCCGAGCAGATCTGAGAATTGCCACTTAGATTCTTGATATAGCTAAAGAATGCCTTGTGGTTATCTTTGGAGTCCATGGCAATTATTCTTTCGAAGCTAGCCTTGGATGATTTTAAGAGGGAACGTAGTTTCTTGCTGATACTGATCAGGGATGTCTTCCCTTCTTGGGATTTTACTTTTTTCTGTACTAGTTTCCTTCTTCTATTGTATAGCTTGTTTATGCAGGGGTCCATCAGACTGATTTGCTTTTTTTGGAGGAGTGAATCGTAGTTTTGTTTGGGATAAGATGATCCATGCATTCTTGTAGGTGCCCATTGAGTGCATTAGTAAAGGATTTTGCAGCTTGGACAGAGTTATCCTTTAGCATGGGGGTTTTGAAACCTCCCACCTCGGTCTTAAGTAATGTGAAGTTTGCTTTTGAAAAGTTTTTCACGGTGGTTTTTTGACCGGGGGTGGTGGCGGCATGTGGATATCCAGAGTGATTAGTTTATGGTCAGATCTAACCAGTGAGGGGTTGACCTCTGGTGTGGAACACCGGTCACCCATGTTGGTGATGACCAGGTCCAATACATTGTCACCTTTGGTGGGGGTGTTGACCAGTTGATCCAGGGTGTTTGAGTTTGTAAATTCTAGGAAATGTTGGGCAAGGGAGTTCGTACTTGAGTAGTTCTCCCAGTTAATGTTTGGGTAATTGAAATCACCCAATATCAGGGTGTTTGGTAGGACCTTTATGTTTCCCAGTGTTTCCAGGAATGCGGAGAGGGGGTCCTGGGACATGGTTGGGGATCTGTAGCAAGCTATAATTTGAATAGCAGTTTTGCCCTTTGTTAGTTGGACCTGGATGATCTCTGAAGCATCGTGCTGTGCCACTAACCTGGAGGTGTGGATATCCTTGATGAATATGGATACTCCCCCACCTTTTGTATTTGGGTCCGGGTTTTGTGGCCAAATTGTATGGTATGAGTTGTAGCCTGGTAGTGCTGGGGTGCTCTCTGGAGCCTTAAACCAGGTTTCTGTTACTGCACATATATCAATTTTCTCCATACTGAGGAGTGCCTCGAGTGCATGCATTTTGAGGTTAAGACTTCTGGCATTGAGCAGCATTACCCTCAGTTTTTTGTTACTTGTGCTATTTACAGTGGTGGATTTGTCTTTTAAGACTTGCCTAAAAAAGGCACTATGGGGGTGGCAAGAGTCTTGACTAGTATTTGAAAGCCTAAGGGTGACAGGTGCAAGCCGTCTCTAGTGAAGTAGCATGGCTTGTCAAGCATGTCATCCCAGACTGACAGACACTGGATCCCCTTTGAATGACACTAAAAGCTTAGTCAATTGTTGAAATTGATAATTTTTTTCTCTAGACCATGGTATCATTCTTGGTGAGGGCAGGATGCTACTCAGGGTCAGGGTCATACCAGCTTGGGCTATGTGATCAGAGAGCTCCTCCATGTCTCTTTTCATATAGTCCAGGGAGGTACGGCTCAGGTCATTCACACCAACATGGACAATGACAGAGTCATATCTGTACCTGTTCTGGAGTGACCTGAGTTCTTGTGTTATGTGGCGGATCCTGGCACCTGACAGGCAACTAACAGTAACCTTCTCCTTGTTCAGCCTAGTGAGTGGGACATCACTGTGCCTGACTATACAGTCACCTATTACTAGTGTGTTTGGTATGTTATTTTGCCTTAAGGGCTGTGATTGTGTGGCACACTGGTTTTGTGAAGTATGTGTTTCATGGTTTGTGTTGGGGGGTGGAGGTTGATTGTATGTCTGCTTTGGAGGTCTTTGTTGCTTTTGCATATTTTTATTTAGAGCCTCCAAGTATGTTTTTGTGTATTTATGTGTGTTTTGCCAGTGCTGGTTTCATAGGTCTATGTGAGGCTGGTGGTGTGATGCAAGTAATTCCCTTCTCTTCTTGACTGCCTGGTCCAGTCTTGGGTTGAGAGAGCTTAGCCTCCAGTTTGGCTGTATAATTGCATCTCTCGCATGTATTAGTGTTTGGTGGAAGGAGGAGAGGGTTGTCTGTGTACATGAGGCAATTGTAACATTGCCTCAAAATGCCCAGATTCACCAGCTGGACTGGAGAGTACACCTGAAACTGCCCTTTGGACATGCCTGGATAGGTACAGTGAACTGTTTTACTGATTGGCTGGTAACGTCGAATAGAAAGCTTTGTCCTTCTCTACAGTATAGGGGGGGGGTCTAGTGCTAAGGTTTATTAGTGCTTGCTATGAGTTTTGAGCAAGTGCCGGGATGAGAAGTCAATGATTTGAGTGCTTAAGTTGAAAGCTTGTCTAGTTCCAAGGGAAAAATTGAAGAGTACACTTTGTGGAGCCGGGAATAGTTATACCCTAGCTAACTGGCGCTGCTCGGCACACAGAACCTTGCAAATGCGGGTTTTATATCAGGGAAATGAAAGAGATAGAAATTAGCCCAAAATGGCCAATAAGCTACTAATTTCTGGGCTGAAACCACTCCTCCAGGGACAGATAGGCTGCTCAAAGCTCCCTCTCTCACAGTGAACAGAGAAACTTACTTCTATCCAAATAAGGTATGGGCAAACACAGAAACTTGTAACACAGCCCTGAATTCAGCACTAACCTGAAAACTGGACTGAAACAGCTTAGAAAGGTGGGAAAACAAGTATATTTTTTTTGGGGGGGGGTTGTTTGTTTTTTTTTCAGAAAATAAAGCAGATACAATCAAAAAAACACTTTAAATGCACAGAAATGGCTATCACACTTGGATGTGTAGCCTACTACAGTTAGACAGGTAATTTAAATGCAAACATGACTATTAAAGTGCAGGCAGTAAAATTAGTACAACAGAACCAATACGCAATCTTCCAAAAAAAGGAAGCCAATCTGGTGTTCCCCTGCCATAAACAAACTGTATAACAGAAGGAAGAAACTGTTGCAAAAGAGAGTAAAATCCCATAAGTAGAGGAGCTCCCTGGTCAGCCTCAGTAAGAAGCTGAGATCCCTTATAAGATCCTCCAAAGCTCGTTACGAAAATAAAATCACCACTAATTATAAGGACAACCACAAAGCATTCTATAGCTATGTCAAGAATCTCAATGGCAGCACTCAGATCTCCTCTGAGTTACAGCACAAAGGCATGAAAATTACAGAATCAACTGATATTGCCAACATCCTGGCAGATAGGTTCAGTGATAACTTTACCCCCCCCCCCCCTCACCCCCTAAAGGGCCCATATCTATACAGGAAGAATGTAGAGTCCCTGTAATCACAACTATGTAGATAAAAGCTGCACTCTCTAAAGTCAAAAACGCAGTATCCATGGGACCGGACAACATCCCAGGCTGCGTTTTACACGAACTTCAGAATGAACTGGCTCCCCACTTAAGCACCATGTTTAATAATAGCCTCGCATCAGACTTTGTGCCCACTGAATGGTGCACAGCAACAGTTATCCCACTCCATAAAGGGGGAGCCACCACTGATCCCGGGAACTATCCACCTCTTAACCTGACGAGCCTGGTCTGCGAGGCCATGTGATGTATCATCATGGAACTCATCAACAAAGACATTGGTAGCCTCCAAACTCTGGATCCCACCCAGTTTGGGATTGTGAAAGGCAGATAATGCCTCCTGAACCTGATCGACTTCTTTGAGGCAGTCACCAAAGCCGTAGATGAGGGTAAGGTGGTTCACACAGTCTATCTTGACCTCACCAAGGCTTTCGACACGATCCCCCATTCTGGAATTATAGCTAAACTCACTAAACTGGGTATAAATCTCTATGTCACAAGATGGGTTGCCAACTGACTCACTGACAGAACCCACACTGTAAAAGTTGCAGACTCCAAATCTGACCTCAAAGCAGTGACAAGTGGAGTACCACAGGGTTCTGTCCTCGGACCTCTCCTGTTTGGTATCTACTTCTCTGAAGTACAGGCTAACACAGAAGGCCTCTGGCTAATGACATTCACAGATGACTGCAAAGTAGGAGCCATAGTCAAGTCCCCAAATGATGTGGACATCCTACAGAAGGGCCTCGCTGAGACAGATGCCTGGTGTCAGAACCATGGCCTCAAGCTCCATGCCAAAAAGTGCAGTGTCATCCCCTTTGGTAAAAACTCTTTACCCATGAACTACCACATAGGCAGCAATCTACTTAACACTGAATGTGTCATAAGAGACCTTGGGACCCAGGTGCACAGTAGTCTCTCCTTTGATAGTCACATTGCCACAGTAGTCAGGAAGTCCTTCTATGTGGCACACCTCATCATAAAAGGGTTCTCATCCAAGAAAAAAGAGGTCATTGTTCCCCTCTACTCGACACTCATTAGACCAATTATAGAGTACAATGCCCCTTTTGGAATGTACCTAACAAGACATCTGCAGCAGCTGGAAAGGCCACAGAAGTACCTCACAAAGAGGATTACTGGCCTTAAACAAATAACCTACACTAACCATCTCAAAAAATTCCAGCTTTACTCTGTAGCATATCGCCTGCTCTGAGGAGATCTCTGCCTAACATATAAAGCTATGTCAAACCCAGAGCTGTTGGAGATGCTACACCTAAAGAAATCCCAATCCCTCCAAGCTACATGCTCTAGGGACCTAAACTTTGTCACCACAATAAACAGGACATGCTGGAGGGATAGATTCCTGTCCCAGAAACTTCCCATACTCTGGAACAGGCTACCCATCTATGTCAAGCAAAGTTCTTCATTAGCACTCTTCAAGAAAAATCTTAATGAGTGGATGGGAACTAGGAAATACACCCTGGGGATCACTTCTGTGTCTCTGCTCAACAGTGGCACAGGAAAATAACTTTCTTAGGTGGTGTAAGCCAGGGAACCTTGTTGGCAGGCTTACGTAGGCCCTTGGGCCAATAGACTAGTACCTACCTATGAACCTATGTAGCTGAAACAAGCTTTTTAAATCACAGAAACTCTAGAAAATCGGCATTTTAGGCGGAATTAGCTAAAGGCAGCAAGAACATGCAGACAAATGATACTTAATCACTCCAAAGTCTCTCTTTTGTCTCTCTGCTGCTGTAGAGCTCTGCAGGGCACCAGGCAGGAGCTTGCTGAGCTGTATACTAGCACAAAAAACTTGCAAATGTAGGTTTTATAAGAGGGAAATGAAAGAGATAAAAATTAGCCCAAAACGGCTAATAAACTACTAATTTCTGGGCTGAAACCACTCCTCCAGGGACAGATAGGCTGCTCAAAGCTCCCTCTCTCACAGTGAACAGAGAAACTTCCTTCTATCCAAGTAAGGTATGGGCAAACACAGACACTTGTAACACAGCCCTGAATTCAGCACTAACCTGAAAACTGGACTAAACTAGCTTAGAAAAGTGGGACAACAAGTATATTTTTTTTTTCAGAAAATAAAGCAGATACAATAAAAAAGCACTTTAAATGCACAGAAATAACTATAACACTTGAGTGTGTAGCCTACAACAGTTACACAGGTAATTTAAACACAAAACGACTTTGTTAACATGCAGGCAGTAAAATAAATACAATATGTAGCTGAAACAAGCTTTTTAAATTACAGAAACTCTAGAAAATCTGCGTTTTAGGTGGAATTAGCAAAGGGCAGCAAGAAAATGCAGAAAAATGATACTAAATCACTCCAAAGTCTCTCTTTTGTCTCTCTGCTGCTGTAGATCTCTGCATGGCACCAGGCAGGAGCTTGCTGAGCTGTATATTTTGTTATCTGAAATATGTGGTTTCAGCCAAGTCTCTGTTAAGAAAGCAGTAACTAGTAAATATATAGAGATGGTGGCATGAAGTTCTTGAATCTTATTAACTACACTTCTGAGGTCTAAATTTAGTAGTAGCATGTCAGAGCTTTTAAGAGATAAATTCAGTAAATTTGAAGATGGGTTGGGATGTGTGTTTTGAGTTTGGACCTGGGTTTGGATGTACATCACCGCTTATTATAATTTTATTGGCTAAGATCATCAACATGTGTATGAGTTTGGATATGTATTTATGATATCTATAAGGAGTGTATTCTGCGGTTTGTTTTAGGGAAGGAATTTTATGGTTAACTAGGTCAAGAGGAGTGGTGCTTATGATTGCTGCTGATATTATCAGATTAGCGACTAGGGTGTGTTGGGGGGCTGGTGGCTGTAGTTTTGTGGCTGATGTGGGGGATGGTTAGGTGAGAGTGATAGTTTATTAAATGGTCAGCAATTGAGAGTATTGATAGTATTTATGTGTAAAGTGGTAGCATTACTGTGGATGAGGGTTGGCATCGAATAGGAAATTCTTTTGAGTTTGAATGGATACAGGTTCATAGGTAGGTACTAGGCTATTGGCCCTAGGACCTATAGAAGCCTAGCTAAACAGTACCCTAGCTTTTGCCACCCAAGAAAATTATTTTCTTGTGCCCCTGTCAAGCAGAGCCACAGAAGTGATCCCCAGGGTGAATTTCATATCTCTCATCCAATCATCAAGATTTTTCTTGAAGAGTGCTAATGGGGAGCTTTGTTTGATATAGATAAGTAGCTTGTTCCAGAGTATGGGAAGACTCTGGGACAGGAATCTATCCCTCCAGCATGTTCTGTTTATTGTGGTGACAAGATTTAGGTCCCTAGAGCATGTAGCTCAGGGGATTGGGATTTCTTTAAGTGGAGCATGTCCAACAGCTCTGGGTTTGACATAGCTTTGTATGTTAGGCAGCGATCGCCTCTGAGTAGGCAATATGCGACAGAGTAAAGCTGGAGAGTTTTGAGATGGTCTGCATAGGGCATCTGTTTGAGGCCAGTAATCCTCTTTGTGAGATATTTCTTTGGCCTTTCCAGTTGTTGTAGATGTCTTGTGAGGTACATATCAAAAGGGGCATTGTACTCTATAATGGGTCTAATGAATAATGAGTAGAGGGGAACAATGACCTCTTTTTTCCTAGATGAGAAACCTTTTGTGATGAGGTGTGCCATGTAGAAGGATTTCCTGACTACTGTGGCGATGTGATTATTAAAGGAGAGACTACTGTCCACCTGTGTCCCAAGGTCTCTTATCACACTTTTGGTGTTAAGTATTTTTGGCATTGAGCTTGAAGCTATGGCTTTGACACCAGGCATCTGTCTCAGTGAGGCCCTTTTGTAGGATGTCCACATCGTTAGGAGTTTTGATTATGGCTCCTAGCTTGCAGTCATCTGCGAACTTTGTTAGCCAAAGACCTTCTGTGTTAGCCTGTGCTTCAGAGAAGTAGATAGCAAACAGAAGTGGAGCTAGGACTGAACCCTGTGGTACTCCACTTGTCACTGGTCTGAAGTTGGATTTAGAGTCTGCTACTTTCACAGAGTGGGCTCCGTCAGTGAGCCATTTGGCAGCCCATCTTGTGACATAGGGATTTATACCTAGTTTAGTGAGTTTATCTATAATTCCAGAGTGGGGGATGGTGTTGAAAGTCTTGGCGAGATCTAGATAGGCTGTGTGAACCAACTTACCCTCATCAATGGCTTTGGTAACCACTTCAAAGAAGTCTATCAGGTTTAGGAGACACAATCTGCCTTTTACAAACCCGAATTGGGTAGGGTCCAGAGTTTAGAGATTACCAATGTCATTGTTAATAAGTTCCATAGCCTTGAAGACCAGGCTCATCAGGCTAATAGGGCGGTAGTTCCTGTGGTCCATGGTAGCTCCCCCTTTGTGGAATGGGATAATCATTGCTGTGCGCCATTCAGTGGGCACAAAGCCTGAGGTGAGGCTATGATTGAACATGGTACTTAGGTGGGGTGCCAGTTCATTCTGTAGTTCATGTAGAACGCAGCCTGGGATGTTGTCAGGTCCCATGGATGTTGTGTTCTTGGCTTTGGAGAGTGTGCTTTTTACCTGTGCAACCATGATTACAAGAACTTTGCATTCTTCCAGTATAGAGATGGGCCCTTTAGGGGGTGAGAGGGGGGTAAATTTACTACTGAACCTATCTGCCAGGATGTTAGCAATATCAGTTGGTTCTGTATATTTAGTGCCATTGTGCTGTAACTCAGAGCAGATCTGAGTGTTGCCATTGAAATTCTTGACATAGCTATAGAATGTTTTGTATTTGTCTTTAGAATCAGTGGTGATTTTGTTTTCGTAACTAGCTTTGGAGGATTTTATGAGGGATATCAACTTCTTACTGAGGCTGACCACAGAGTTTCTCCAATCATGGGATTTTACTCTTTTTTGCAACAGTTTCTTTCTTCTGTTGTAGAGTTTGTTTATGGCAGGGGACCACCATATTGGTTTCCTTTTTTGGAGGATAGCATCTTGGTTCTGTTAGGGATTGCACGATCCATGTACTCATGTAAGCACTTATAAAGTGCAATTATATAGGATTCAGCAGTCGTACCTCTATTGTCCATCAGCATGGGTGTCGTGAAGTTTGCCACTTCTGTCTTAAGAACTGTGAAGTTGGCTTTGGAGAATTTTTTTACGGTGGTTTCCCTAATGGGGGTGGGGTGGGATGTGGATGTTTAGGCTGATTTGCTTATGGTCAGATCTGACCAACAAGGAATTGACCTTTGATGTGGAACACCGGTTGCTCATGTTGGTAACGACCAGGTCTAGGATATTGCTGCCCCTGGTGGGGGTGTGGATAAGTTGATCCAAGGCATTGGAATTTATGAATTCCAGAAAACGTTGAGCATAAGATTTGGTACATGAGTAGTTTTCCCAGTTAATGGTGGGTAGTTGAAATCACCCATTGTTAGGGTGTTAGGTTGTACCATAATATTTTCCACTGTATCAAGAAATGAGGAGTGGAAATCCTGAGGCATGGTGGGGGATCTGTAGCAAGCTACAATTTGGATTGCGGTCTTGCCCATAGTTAGTTGCACTTGGATAATCTCAGATGCTTTATGCTGAGAAACTAGCCTGGAGATGTGGATATCCTTAATGAATATGGACACGCCTCCATCTTTAGAGCTTCGGTCCAGGTTAGGTGGATGAAAGGTGTGGTATGAATTATAGCCTGGTGATGCAGGAGTGCTCTCTGGAGCCTTGAACGAGGTCTCTGTCACTGCACAGATGTTGATGTTTTCCATTTTAAGGAGTGCCTCGAGTGAGTGCATTTTGAGGTTTAGACTTCTAGCATTAAGTAGCATTACCCTCAGATTTTGCTTGCTTGTACCTTTTACGGTGGTGAATTTGTCATTTGAATCTTGCCTAAAAACGGTACTATAGGGGTGGCAAGAGCCTTAGCCAGTATCCGGAATCCCAAGGGCGACAGGTGCAGGCCATCTCGGACAAAGCATCGTGGTTTATCGATCATGTCATCCCAGGCAGACAGATACTGGATTCCCTTAGAATGACACAAGAAGCTTAGCCAATTGTTGAAGTCAATCATTTTGTCCTTGTACTGTGGTATCATTTTGGGTGATGGCAGGATTTTACTCAGGGCTAGGGTCATACCTGCCTAGGCTACAAGATCGGACAGCTCCTCCATGTCTCTTTTCATATAGTCCAGGGAGGTATGTCTCAGGTCGTTCACACCAACATGGACAATGACAGAGTCATATTTGTACTTGTTGTGAAGTGACCTGAGTGCATGCATTATGTGGCGGATCCTGGCACCTGACAGGCAGCTGACAGTAACTTTCTCCTTGTTTAGCCTGGTGAGTGGAACATCAGTGTGACTGACTATAGAGTCATCTATGACTAGAGTGTTGGGCACGTTGTTATGCCTTATGGGCTGTGGTTGAGTGGCACACTGAGTTTGTGGGCTATATGTCATTTGAGTTGTGTTGGGGGGTGGAGGTTGCTTGTGTTTCTGCTTTGTAGGTCCCTGTTGCTTGGGTAGATTTTTGAGAGCCTCAACAAATGTAGGTGTGTGTTTTGTGTTTCTATGTGTGTGTTTTTGTGGTGTAGGTTTTGAGGGACTATGTGATGAGTGTGGTATGGTGCAAGTGTTTACCTTCTCCTCTTGACTGCCTAGTCCAGTCTTGGGTGAAGAGAGCTTTGCTTCCAGTTTGGCTATATAAGTGCATCTCTCACAGGTTGTAGTGTTGGGTGGTAGGAGGAGAAAGTTGTTTGTGTACATGAGGCAATTGCTGCATTGCCCCAAGATGCCCAGATTCATCAGGTAGACAGGAGAAAACACCGGGAGCTGACCTTTAGACATGCCTGGATAGGTGCTTATTTATTAAGCACTAAAACTGTTTTCCTCTAGACAAGTAAGAAAAGTTGAGTGCTGTAGTAATTTGTAGCTTATTTAGTGCTACAATGAGTTCTGAACAAGTGTTGAGCTCAAAGAAACAGATTTGAGTGCTGAAACTAGAAAACTGGCTAGTTCTAAGAAACAAAATTAAGTTTGAAGGCTTTCCTTCAACACAGAAAGGCTTGGGGGCTCAGAAGCTTACAAACAGTCCTGGATACAGCAAATCTGTATCTGGACTAGACGACTTACAGGAAAGGCAGGAAACAAGCTTAGAATTTTTTTTTTTTAAAGTGGAAAGGGGTAAGTTATATGATACACTCCTTAGCAGGAAATCAGAACAAACAAACCCAACCAGATGCTTAACAATTGTAGAAAATTTCTAGTTAATACCTCACACACAGTGAAACTAGCTAGCAAAGTATATGCAGACAATAAAAGTGTTATAAATAACTCAGAAATAAGCAAAAAACAGGATACTTAATGTTATATATCACAGATTAGTTGGCTCAGAGCCCTTCCTCCAACTTCCTCCAATTAGCTCAGTGTGAAATGGCAGAAATACTCACAAGTTAACTTCTTAAGTAACAAAGTTGAAACCTGAAACAACTTTAAAAAAAGATTGAAAGAACCAATGAGGTGCTTACTCAAAGCTGTAGTCCAGGCAACCCCAGGCAGCCAATGACCACAAACAATTCATTCTCACTGAAATGCTATACTGGCCTTGGCTAAGCTATGATGGCCTGGAACATGTGCTCAGACACACAGCCTCTACTTACAAACAACTAGACCCAAAACATAAGCATGAATATGGACAATGCTACACTACCAACACTACTTAGGTAGGAAAAAAACTACAGAAATGTTTAAACAAATAAAGCATCAAGGAGACTCTAGAGAATGCTTTTAAATGCAAACAAGTTATATGATACACTCCTTAGCAGGAAATCAGAACAAACAAACCCAACCAGATACTTAACAATTGTAGAAAATGTCTAGTTAATACCTAACACACAGTGAAACTAGCTAGCAAAATATATGCAGACAATAAAAGTGCTATAAATAACTCATAAATAAGCAAAAAACAGGATACTTAATGTTATATATTGCAGATTAGTTGGCTCAGAGCCCCTCCTCCGACTTCCTCCAATTATCTCAGTGTGAAATGGCAGAAACACTCACAAGTTAACTTCTTAAGTAACAAAGTTGAAACCTGAAACAACTTTAAAAAAAAATGAATGAACCAGTGAGGTGCTTACTCCATGCTGTAGTCTAGGCAACCCCAGTCAGCCAATGACCACAAACAATTCATTCTCACTGAAATGCTATACTGGCCTTGGCTAAGCTATGATGGCCTGGAACATGTGCTCAGACACACAGCCTCTACTAACAAACAACTAGGCCCAAAACATAAGCCTGAATATGGACAATGGTACACTACCAACACTACTTAGGTAGAAAAAAAAACTACAGAAATGTTTAAACAAATAAAGGATCAAGGAGACTCTAGAGAATGCTTTTAACTGCAAACAAGTTATATGATACACTCTTTAGTAGGAAATCAGAACAAACAAACCCAACCAGATGCTTAACAATTGTAGAAAAGTTCAAGTTAATACATCACACTCAGTGAAACTAGCTAGCAAAGTATATTCAGACAATAAAAGTGCTATAAATAACACAGAAATAAGCAAAAAATAGGATAATTAATGTTATATATCACAGATTAGTTGGCTCAGAGCCCTTCCTCCGACTTCCTCCGATTAGGTCAGTAAGAAATATGGATCCTGTAGGGAATTAGGGGAGTAAGTTGTGAATGTAGGTGGGTAAGATGAGCTACAAGGTAAAGGTAGTAGGTTAAGTTATGAGTGTAGTAATAAAATGGGAGGAGCTGACTGTGGACTTGATTTGGTTGTATGGTGTGTTATATGGTAGTTAATGGATTAGCTGGCTGAATGGATAGGTAGTTTGAGTGAGAGTGGTTTGTTTGAAATAAATCTGGGTGTAATGGTGTGGGTGGGAATGGGTGCTGAGTATGGGGAATGCAACGGGCAGATTCAGCTTTTTGGACACAGAGACAAAGACAAAAAACTCTCAGCTAACCTGTGTAAGGTAAAAGTGACCACATCAAGCCAGTTAGTCAGTTGGCTCCTGGAAGACTGCTATGTCTCCATGTGCATGTATGTGCTTATCAGTATCAAATTAACAGTCAGTGAAAATAGTGATCTTACTTTTCCAAGACAGATATGATTCTGGCCTCTTACCAAGTTGCTTGAAGTTGGACTTAGCAGGCTAAGGGTGACGGAGCATTCCTCTGTTTTAATAGAAGGAATATTGCCTAGTAAGCAGTTTGTAGAGCTCTGCTTTACAGTCTGTGGTTACAGGGATTGAAGTAAAGTGGAGAGGTTAAAACTGAAAGTTACTTATTTAAGGAGAGGGTCATCTATGTATGTTTAAGTTTAAAGTTGTCCCTGGCAGAGTGCTCACCAGTAACATGATATTAACCTTTGTTTTTGGAAGGAACCTTAAAATTATAATTAATTTTAAGGTTCCTTCCAAAAACAAAGGTTAATATCATACATTAACTTTGCTGTTAGTGAAATTACTTTGCTGTTCGATGCACAGATTCCCTGGTTGCAAGGTGAATCAGATGGTACTGTTTCAGGGAGGTAACTTTGGCAATTTCTGGATTGGAGGGCTGGAAAAAAGTGGAATAAGGATAACAGATAACTACTGAGCACAGGGTCAGGATACAGATAACTAACAGTCAGTTCTGCCAGAAAACAGTGAAATAGTGTGCATACTTTAAGGTAAATAAAAATTCAAATATACAGAATCTAGTTAGGCATTAACAAAACCAATGACTATTCAGTTTGCATCAATAATTACTACAGCATTTCAATAAGCATAGTGTTTACCACTGGACTGCATTAATATTAAAAAGCACAAAGTATTGACTATTATAAAGAATATTATCTGCAATGAAACTGCAGATCATAAGCATATGACATATCTGGTGTATCAGTACAACTTTAAGCTGAAAGTGCTGCTTTTAGTACTTTGCCAGCACAGATTAAAATGCAGTTTTAATTTGATTATATTTACGCTAGGATGTTAATGTGAAGGTTTCACATTGAGCCAGGCTACTGGAACTGATACAGCAGTTTAATGTCTTGTAAATCAGTTACATTATGATTCTAACATTGTTAATTGTACAAATAAATCTCCACAGTTCCATTTGTAAATGTAATAAATCTAATACGTAATTCGAATGACAATAAAACACTCAGTATTTATTAAAACAAAAAACAACCAGTAAGAGCTTTCATTCACAAAGAACTTCTTCAGACCTGGTTGTCACACATACAAAATTTATATTTATAGTTTGCTCGAGTCACATGACCCAAAACATTAGCAGTGTTTTAACCCTTTCTTACATAACACTGCTTTAAAGTTTTCCATATCATTCATACTTGGATCTGCACCTGTGTTTAGCCTCACTTGCAAAGCATATTCTTTCCAGTTTAAATGCACTTCTGCATCCCATCTCTTGTCTGCATTTAATCTTGCTAGGTCATTAGTCACATCCAATTTTTCTACTGCCCTCAGATGCTCATAAATTCTGCGATGGAAACTGCGTATAGTTCTTCCTATGTAGAATCCATCGCAAGAACTACATAATACTAGGTCCACAATGAATTTAGACTTGCAATTATAATTCCCCTTGATATTAATAGTAAAGTCCCGAGCCTTTACTACTATTTTATTCCCCAATAACAAAAACTTACAATAATTGCAGTCTCCACATCTTGACATCCCATAATAAATAATAGGAGTATTGAATTGTTTGTTTTTTAAAAAATCCTTAAGACTTTTCCCTCTTTTTGTGACAAAAATAGGACTCTCATATAAAAAAGCACCTAACTCTTGGAAATCCCTCAAAAATTTCCAATTATTTGTGATGATCTGCTTAATACTACATATCTACTGAATTTTCCAATGTACAACTCAGATTATAATTTACTCCTTCACTATTCCTTTCAACATCCTTTATTGCCCCTTCCTTCCTCACGGCTTTAATTTTATCTATTGCTTCACTTATTACCCCAATAGGGTAACCCCTGATTAAAATTTTTTTCTTAACATCTCACATTCTTCCAAAAAATACTCATCTTCGTCAGTGAGTCTATTTATTCTATCAAGCTGACCAAACACAATATTATTTTTCAGGTTCGCACTGTGTAAACTGATATATTCTAAGTAGCTGTTACCCTGGACATCTTTTGTAAAAATGTTAACCAAGATTTTCCCCCCTTTCTTGTACACTGTCAGATCCAGGTAATTCACACTAATTCTACTTCTATTACTATTATTATTACTTCTATTCTATAGAAGTAGAACTTTTAATCAGGGGTTACCCTATTGGGGCAATAACTGAAGCAATAGATAAAATTAAAGCCGTGAGGAAGGAAGGGATAATAGAGGATGTTGAAAGGAATAGTGAAGGAGTAGATTATAATCTGTGTTGTACATTGGAAAATTCAGTAGATATGTACAGTATTAAGAATATCATCACAAACAATTGGAAATTTTTGAGGAATTTCCAAGAATTAGGTGCTTTTTTATATGGGAGTCCTATTTTTGTCACAAAAAGAGGGAAAAGTCTTAAGGATTTTTTAAAACCCAAAAAATTCAATACTCCTATTATTTATAATGGGGTGTCAAGATGTGAAGACTGAAATTATTGTAAGTTTTTGTTATTGGGGAATAAAATAGTAGTAATGGCTCAGGACTTTACTATTAATATCAAGGGGAATTATAATTGCATGTCTAAATTCATTGTGTACGTATTATTATGTAATTCTTGCAATGGATTCTACACAGGAAGAACTATAAGCAGTTTCCATCGCAGAATTTATGAGCACCTGAGGGCAGTAGAAAATTGGATGTAACTAATGCCCTGGCAAGACATGTTGTTAATTGTCATAAGAGAGTTAAAGTGGGTTTTAATTTTACTGTTATTGACCAAGTTTTAAATGCAGACAAGAGATGGGATGCAGAAGTGGATTTAAACTGGAAAGAATATGCTTGGCAAGTGAGGCTAAACACAGGTGCAGATCCAGGTATGAATGATATGGAAAACTTTAAAGCAGTGTTATGTAAGAAAGGGTTAAAACACTGCTAATGTTTTGGGTCATGTGACTTGAGCAAACTATAAATGTAAATTTTGTATGTGTGGAAACCATGTCCGAAGAAGTTCTTTGTGAATGAAAGCGCTTACCGGTTGTTTTTTGTTTTAATAAATACTGAGTGTTTTAGTGTCATTTAAATTGAGTATTATTAGTTGCACCTTAACTTTCATTTTATACAGCCACTTACATGGTGAGCATTCAAGACCTACGGGATGCACGGTAATCTACACAGTAAAAGAAAATGGCGCACATAACACTGGCCCCTTAAATTAACTATTTCTGGATACTGGGGGAGGAGGAGGAGTGATTTCCACAGGTAGAGAAGCACTAGTAGTGTAATTATAACAGGGCCAGCCTTCTGGAAACAGCTGTGTAAGGTAAAAGTGACCATGTCAAGCCAGTTAGTCAGGTGGTTCCTGGTAGACTGCTATGTCTCTGTGTGCACATATGTGCTTATCAGGGATTAGTATTAAATTAACAGTTAGTGAAAATAGTGGTCTTACTTTTCCAAGATAGCTATCATTCTGGCCTCCTACTAAGTTGCTTAAGGTTGAACTTAGCAGGCTAAGGGTGGTTGCGCATTCCTCTGTTTCAATAAAAGGAATATTGCCTAGTACGCAGTTTGTAGAGCTCGCTTTGCAGTCTGGGTTTACAAGGATTGAAGTAAAGTGAAGCAGTTAAAACTGAAAGTTATTTAAGGAGAGGATCAACTATGTACTAGTGGGGATATGTTTAATTTTAAAGTCATCCCTGGCAGAGTGCTCACCAGTAACTATGGTAATTTTTAAGTTCCTCCAAAAACAAAGGTTAATATCATACATTAACTTTGCTGCTAGTGAAGTTTGCTTTGCCGTTCAATGCACAGGGTTCACTGTCACAGAGTGAGTCAGGTGGTACTGTTTTAGGGAGGTAACTTTTGCAATTTATGGTTTGGAAGGTTGGTGAGCACTCAAGACCTAAGGGATGCCCGGTAATCTACAGAGTAAAAGAAAAACTAATGATTCAAGAAACCAGTCAGCTGTGAAAATCAACACAGCCATCCCCACCACATCATGATGGTGAACATGGCCAAAAGGCTGTGTTCAACCATGAACATGAATGTGGTGGGGGGAACAACTAGACACCAAGGCATACTCTAAATGTACCATAAGGGCATCATCATCACAATGTTGAGTGAGGGTGTGGGAAATCAAAGGATACCATGGCAACTATTGTTTAAAAGTGCCATAATGGTACCAACATTACTCTGGGAACCAGAGGGTGGGGAGATAGACACCAGGGAATACCCACTTAAAGTGCGCTAAGGCACATAAAGGATGATAGGGATAAGGGGAGACCCACTGGACAACATCAGGGCTTAACAGCTGTAAGTGTCATAATGGCACCAACTGTAGTGCTGGGGTGGAAGGAAAGACTAGATCACCAGGGCTGACTGTTTAAAGTTCAGTGACAACACTGTCATTGTAAATCATGCATGCCATAACGGCAATAAACTATTTCAGGGTGGGATGGGTGCAGGGACTGTACAGTGTGTGTGTGTGTGTGTGTGTGTGTGTGAGTGTGTGTGTGAGAGAGTCAGAGAGTGAGGGGGATTCTACTACCTACAAAAGCAGCAGGGTACTACTGCAATGTGCAGGTCAGCCATGATTTACATGTCACAGCAGCACCTGGGATTCATAAAACAAACAAAGCCAGAAACTTTCCTTTTGCTTCATTGTTTACTAAGCAGTCTGAATCCAGTGCCTCAACTGTCAGGTTCATGCAGGAGACTTTCTACAGGTTCATTTAGCTGGTAGGTGCACACATAGGTGGGTACTGAGACCAGTATACACAATTACCGTACAAGCAGGTAGTAGGTCTCGTATAATGGTGTCACTGCTGACTGCTGCAACTGATGCCAGATATTGGAACAATGGCTGCTGTCCCCTCTTCCTACAACTCCAAGACCATGGCAGACATGGTGTGTGATACTGGGCATGCAGAGACATGGAATATGGTGGAATGCATTTTCTGACAACTGCAGAGTTGCTTCTGCTGCCCTGATGTATCCAGTGAAGCACAGTGGTATTCACATGAAGTTTGAGTCAGATATTTGCAGGGTGCACTATGCTACATGAAATGGCTGTAGCTATAGCAGCAAGAAAATGTTCCAGCAGGGCCCACTATACTTTTAGAAAGAGTAGCGCAGGAGCAGAGCAGTCAGAAAAATCTGCATGAGTGATATCCCATGTGATGCTAGAAAAGAGGTAATGCCTAGTCAACCATTATGGGCCATGGTACACGCAATATATATTAAGTATAGGCTAAAATAAGGTATGCATATCACACACAGGCCATGCAAGAAAGTGCATGGACTGGTGACTATGTGCATCAGATAATATATTACCCACACAACTTAGAAGATGAGCAGGGCATAATAATCATCAATTGCTCAGGTGGAGGAAAGGCAATGATATATAACAGCAATGTTAATACATGGTGCAGGGTCATGGGAGATCAATGTGGTAGCTATGCTCTGGGGAATCACAGATCACATCATCCAGTGGTTTGGTAGAGCTTCAAGGTCACAAACATTGGTAATCTGTACTGCAGTGGCCTGCATTCTTAACGTGGCCTATGACAGCGTGACATAGAAATGCAGGAGTATGTGCCTGTACACTGATGGGGTATCCCATGTCAGAAGTCAACAGGTATATGGAGGTTGCAACCTGGATGATAACCTTGACCAGTTATGGCTATTCATCTGCCCAGTGTAGAATTATAAGAGTAAGAATGTGCGGCCTGCTGAGGTTTCCCAGGGGTGGAATTTAAGTGCCAGTGGCCATAAAAATGAGAGTAGCAACACCAAAAGAATGGTGGTGTTTTTGGCCAGAGCCGACTGTGATGCTGTCTCAGGAATGGTTTGTTTCATCTGTGTATGCTTGACTCTTAGCATTCACCTCACATCTTGACTCTACCATGTCCAGGCACAACATGACCTGCAGAGGCAGACCAGAGGATGTTTTATATCTGCTTCAGGGATGCACCATTGGATGCAGTGTTAGTCATCAGTAAACTGATCAGTACAGCAGTCCCTGTCCATTTATCTTATGTCACTGTGCAGAAACTGCAAGTCATCCCACAGACCATGCAGGTGCTCTACATCATCACACAGGCTATACAACATGCTGTCCATATCACAATGGTATAAGTAGCAACAATCCCAATCTGCATCACTGACCTGCACATCCGCTTATTAATTCCAAATGCAATAGCCAGGTCAGGGACAGACATAGATTCACAGTGGCACTACAGACCACCACTCCACTCCCCTGTGGGGTGTACATGTACATCTAAAGTAGTTCAGGTGATGGATGCATTCTGGCCTGAAATTTCTTTGTAGCCTGGGTAAGGCTCATAGTGACAAACACTGTTGAGGGTGGAAGATCAACCTGGGTCAACAAAGACTTTTCTCTTTTGAGGGTTGTGTGTGAGCTCTCCAATGTAAAAGTGTTGCTGACAGTACCACTGAGTCTTATGACTGTGCCTGGCGCACATTGCCATTATTATCAGTCACAGGTAATGTGATAATATCAGGTGTGTGCTGTCCTGTTGTGTTGGACATTCCACCAATAGAATCCATGAAGTCGTTGAAACCAGATAACTGTCAATATTCCCCCACAGCCATAGTTTAAGATGACGCAACTGGAGAATAGTATGTGGGCACATACATACATACATACATACATACATACATACATGCATTGTTGTGCATGGTGTTGTAGCTGCAGCATGAAGCTACCTAGTGAATAGACATGCATAATCCTCTTGCTGAATAAGACCTACATCACATGCAGTGTACTATAATAAAGCATTATACAATAGGTTACTAAACTGGTGTATCCATTCCAGATACTTATGTAGTGTCATCAGCTCATCTCCCATGTCAAAGCCCCCCTGGGTATGACGGTCTTCTTGCCCTCTACAGAGAGGGATTCCAGGAATTCTTTCATTTCTGTGAGTCATATCTGTGTCGGTGGTCCACCTCTTTTGGTGGGCATGTCCTTGGTAATGTTCTGTGCCTCTTTCCTGACATGCAGTATTATATTAATTACCCTTCACCAAACCTATTTTAGAATCCTGTTATGGATTCCCATAGTACCAAAGCAATGTACCACTTTCTGCCACATCTAGTTCCATTGCAGTTTATTCATGTTACATTTGGCCATAATGTCCATACTGTGTGTTTGGATGGCCTGCAGTAGCACCACAGTCTCCTGGGAGGTGAACTTTTTCAGTTGTTGCCTCTGTCATGGGCCCAAGTTAATATAGGTGCAGCTTTGGGTTACACACAACACACTATGTTTGAATGCATGTCTGTTTCTGGAAGTCCTGTATGCCTGTGCTCTGACTGCCTCCCCCATTTGGTTGCTAATTACCTGTCTACTGTCATGCTGTGATCATTTCTATTCTTTTGTAAAATTGCAGCAAAGGGCATGCTATCATGGCCCTCCTTTCTGCATCAGTGCATTGAACCCTGTGTTGCTAGTCCACCCTGTTCCTCCATCCCTAGCATATATAGTTATGTTTCATACTATGAACAGGGGCCATCATGTCCAGTGAGGCATATCCAACCATAGATGATCATAGCTCATGGTGTGTCCCTCACAGATATCATGAAAGAGTCATGGCACTGCTGTGTTCTCATAACCACATATTCCCCTTCTTGTCCCTGATGTTACAGTCCACCATGGCTGTTGAGTACAGTGCAGGGGTACACTACTAGGCATCTTGTCTTCCATCAGAATTCCCATTTCAAAGTATAGTATTGTATTCTGCAAACTAATGTTTTTACAAATGCTCATCTTAATGCAACCTCACAGAATATGATCATCATATTTTATACAGCTATGTGTCTCCTGGGATGATAGTTATAATAATGAGATAATTTAACATTGCTGTCTCTGAATCATTAAGTTAAAACAATGTGATATCCACCTGCAGAGATGCTAACTTGCACATCTATCCTCACCTTGAATTATGGACACGTGCACATAATGCTCATGCATGGAACCTGTGAAGCTCATAGCACTATGCCTCTATGAAATGGAAGATTTTAGAAGCATGCCGGTGCTGTGATACAATGTACATCACATAATGTCCAAAAGTGCATTTCTGCTCATAGAGATACCATTTGTTCCTCTCATTAAGCTGTCTGAGAGGACTTAGCTTCTTCAGGTGTTAGGAACAGCTGGGCTCCTCCCTCTTGTTTGAGGGAGAGCAAGATTTTCTTGTTCTTCCTCAACAGAACTTTCAGGAGTATCTGTTGGGCCAATAGGATGGTCCTTTCTAGTAGTTAAATGGTTTGCAGGAACTTGCCAGACCAATAAATGACATCAAATTGCATCACCTGTTTTGGTGAGAGGTGCAGGCATCATTACAACAACCATTGGTGATGTCATGGTAACCTGTTTAGACAGTGAGGTGCAGAAGTTAAGAACAGGAGAGAGAGAGAGAGAGAGAGAGATAGAGAGAGAGACATTTTTTGACTGAGTAAGCATTGATTCTGACCCCTGTTGTGTTCACAGGTCCAGCAGTGTACTGAGTAAATCTTACTTTGATTTAGTGCAGCCAAAGAATGGCAAACCAGTATGGACAGATGCTAGAGGAGGCAAAAGCACTTTCCAAGCAGTGAAGAGTACATGCCACGTGTAGTACTGCATTGTGCAGTTGCAATTTTATGTGTAACATATGTGTACTAATGTGCTGTCTTTCTTCCCAAATTTTCTTCAAATCCAGTTGTGATTGTGGCAAATGAGTAATGCGTAGCAGCAGCCACTTCAGCCTGTGTCAAGTGATAGACTTGGTGCTGGGACACCAGTGTTCACCAGGCCTGCCTCTAAGCAAAGGACAAAGGTCACCATGCTGAAGAAGAGATGGAGGGCACACTAGTGGTCTCCATTGCCACATATCAGAAGGGTCAGATGTTAATCTCCAGAAAATGGCTTGGAGAGGTCACCTGTAGTCTCCAAGTAGCAGATGCAGAAGCTAGTGTCATCCCAAGTGCACTGACAGTTAGATATTCACCTCACCAATGTGGAGCAACTCCTAGTGGGGCTGGTTGAATAGAGTGACCGGCAAGCCATAACCATCAGGTTACTTGAGCTGTAATCTACATATGATGTCAACAACAAAAGTAGTGATGATTATGTGCATTGTCCTCTAGACTAGTCTGACATTCTCCTTGTACCCTATCCTATCCCAAGTTCAGGTGTTCCCATGCCTTATGTGTTATTCTCCATACCTCATCTCTTGTTCATTCCTCTATCAATAGGCATCTTCACCTATGCCCACCTGTTGTTATCGCTATCTTTGGTATCAACACCACTCATCTACCTGTGTCTGTGTTTTACATAATGTAACCGTCCCTTTCCCTTTATCTGCGTACATAATCATTCTGCACTACTGTCCCTAGTTACCATTTATCTGCTTAAACAAAAATGAGAATTTTCCCAACAAAGAATGCCCTTCTTTCCTCCCACACATAATTCCTTACTGTTATCTTTGCATGTTTTCCTTTTCTGGATATTCACCCCTTTCTAACATTGTTATGTCCCCTTTCCTCTCCATTTATACAATGAATTAGGTTGGCACTACATTGTGTTGACCCGCCTTGTCTGTGCCACTGCATGAGCTGCAGCAATGTGGCACTTCATCGTACACATGTGTGTGTGCATCCTTAGCCATGCTTGGGCACATCTGCCTGCCTTTCTGGCAATGTTAGATAATCCGATCTTGTGCATTTTACTAGTGTAGTTCCCCTACTGTACATGCCCAGTGCTACTTTCCCCCATAACGCAGTCGCAGAAACTTACTATGCAGTTATTTTCATGATGTACCTTTGCTTTGCAAGTCATGATACATATCTGAGCAGCTTTCATGCACATTGCAGTTAAAGATGCTTGATATTTAGCACTGTACAGGTGCAAAGTCCTTGTCAATAAATCCTAGTCATTGCTTGGCACAAATAGAAAAGGAAATATTATGTTTTAGATGTATTGAAAAGTGTATACTCTACTTAATAAAACAGTGAAAATAATATACTCCTAGAGCTAGAAATCTTTGCCTGATATGCATTTGAGATTCATGTTGACTATAATATGAGAGGACAGCATTTACCCTTTGCTAGGTACACACAGAGAAAGAATACATTATAACAGGGATGAGAAAAATTATTTCTTGTTACTTTTCTATAACACAAAAGAAATATCATCTATTGTTAAGTGAGCTAAATTGCTATGTCTTGCAAAATAAGAAAATGGTTATGTATCTGACACAAGATAGGTTCGTAGGTTCATAGGTTCATAGGTATGTACTAGGCTAGCTAAAGTTGTGGACCATTTTAAGCCTAGTCAGTTTCCCTTTTTGTGCTTGAATTAACCTATCACCCTTGGTGTCAGACTGGCCTTTCCCAGCCTATGGTTGATAATTATATATTACGCATAGTAAGAATAACTGGGATCATATCATAGATATTTTGAGGGGACCCGTGCTTGGAATGATGGATTTAGGAGCTGCTTCTGTCCATTTGTAACACAGAAGGCAGTCCTGGGGTAAATGTTCTGCTTCCCATCCATAGATTCAAGTTATGTCTGAATATGAACAAAGATGAGCTTTGTTTTAGATGGACGGGGAATCTGTTCCAGAGCAATGGCATCCCCTGTGAGATAAATCTGTCCTTCCAAACCATTACAGCTGAGTGACATCTCCAGGCATTTCTGCAGTTACCTCCTACTGCGCCTCTAGGTGTCAAATATTGCCTGTTCATATTTGCATTAATAATTCCAAAACCATGCTACATACCAGGTTTCAGAATATTTTATCTTGAAGCATACATGATGGCAAACACAATTGTATTGATATATGACCTCTCTCAATTACTATTTGTTAGAATTTTAAGGTGGTAACTTCATTTTTAAAAGGTGGGAGCCACACCCACTGGGAGTTAAAGGTACACCATCAAAAGAGCTGTACTGGAGGGAATGAGTTAATGTTGCAGAAGAGGTTTGGTCCCAAGACTGAGTATTACTTATGCCTTTTAGGATACTGAGTATAGTGACAGGGTTTTGATTAGGTGTATGTAGGACATACTGTTTAGAACTTGTATCCTTTTAGTAAGCTGTCTCTGATGGTGTTCCCATTGTTGCACATGTTTAGACAGATGCATTCCAAAGGGGGCATTATACTGAATGACTGGCCTAATGAGGGCTGAGTAAAGGGGAACAATGACATCCCTCGATCTAGACACATTCCCCTTGTTTATAAGATGTGCAAGACAGAAGGACTTTTTTATGAAAATGGGCACACTTTGAACAAAAGATACGGCACTGCCCACATAAGTTTCCAAATACTGAACAAATGGTTCAACTGTTGGTGGCATATTGTCAGTGCTGTAGTTCCTCATGGTAGATGACTTCCCAAAGGATACAATAATGCATTTTTTTTTTTAGCATATACTTTCAGTCAATGATTTTGGCACCAGTTATTTATTTGGGACAAACCTTCCTGCACTATGGACAAATCATTAGGAGATACAATGACTGCTCCAAGCTTGCAGTCATCTGCATACTTGGTCAACCAGAGCTCTTTGGTATTGGCTTTTACTTCAAGTAAGTAGATGCCAAACACGAGAGGTTCCAGCACAGAATCCTGGGAACTCCACTGGTGAATGGTCTTTTTGTGGAGGCATCTTTCCATATTTTGATTTCCTGCATCCTATCTGTGAGTCAGTTGGCAATTCAATGGGTAACATAGTTCCCAGTTTATTTAGCTATTCTGCTATAGTTGAGTGGAAGTTTGTGTCAAAGGGTTTGGTCAGGTTAACACATGTGGCGTGTGCTATTTTAACTTAATCAATTTCTTTGGTGACTTTTTAAAAAAAATCCATCAGGTTGAGTAAGCATGACATGTCCGTGACAAATCCATACTGAAACAGATCCAATGTCTGGATGTTCCCAATGTCCTGATTGATTAGCTCCATACGTCTTTCCATGGCTTTGCATATGAGGCTGATCAGACTTATGGGTCTATAATTGCCTGGGTATGTGGAAGGTCCTCCCTTATGCAGGGAAATGATTGCAGCTGTTCTCCATTAATTTGCTACAAAACCTGTACAGTGGCTGAGGTTGAACAGTGTAGTTGGGGGTGGGCACCTGCTATTTAAGAAGGAAGATTTTACTGTGTATGGTATACAAAAAGAGAATGATTTAGCATCTATTGCATCTGACATGGTTTACATTGTGCTAACTTAAGCATAACATTCATTCTGTAGCTGACGTGTGAAAGGAGGAGAGGAGAGGAGTATTTTTGTGTCTTTCATAGATAAAATGGTTGCACTAAACATGATATGATATGACATGCAAAGAAGTCTGTTATCTAAAGTGCTTATGTAAGACAAAGCCAGATTAAGCAGTTTTTTTTTTGTTTGGGGCTAAGTAATGGGCAATTATTTGTGTAGCTCTTCTGCATTTACTTGCTTTTGGCAAGTGGCCATCTGCATTAACAGGCAGTGCTCCTAAGTATCGAAAAGGGGATTATTTCCTAACATTTAATGCTTTAAAGAGATTACAGTCAAGGTGAGCGCTGATTTGAAGATTGATGTTTTCTGGTTATTCCTGCTTAGCAGAGCATTTGAGTGTGGTAAGTGGGTAGGTGTATGGCAGGGATCCAAAACCTTCATGAAGCCTCCAGATATCTAGTTTAGCCTTGGTCAACAAGAGGAACATGGTATTCGCTGGCAAATATATGTTTAGACAGTCTGGCCGCAGTAATGTCCATTCCATGAAAAACAAACGGCTAAGCATCCTGATTTTCTTTCTTCTTCACGGTTTTGTGCATCAAGAACACAGTAAAGCATGTTTATGTTTTAAAACAAATCTTTCTATATACTTCTAAGTGGCACAATTTAAAATTTATTAACAAGCCACAACAATGTTCAATGTTTTTTTGTGAAAACAGAAACCACATGAAAACATTGGAAGACTGAAGTAATGTAATGCTTTTTACTATGCAACAAGGTGTTTACAGTTACTTTGAGTTTTTAAGCAAACCAAACTACAGTTCTCTGGAAGTAAACCACTCATTAGAAAAAAAAGAAACAAAGCATCCAGCAATCAAATTCTTCAATAGCAGACCATGCAGAGAGCTCGGTATTTTATTAGAATAAAAATAAAAACACGCAAGCGTTTTCATGCATTCATGCTTCTTGAATGCGGGAAAGTGCTAGTGTGCTTTTAGTTTTATTTTTATTCTACCAAAGTTTTCAGCTCTGTGCAAGGTCTGCTATCAGAGAATTTGTTTGCTGGTTACTTTGAGCTTTTAGATCAACAGCAGTCCTTTGTTGGGAGTTATTAAGCTTCTTATGTCAGATACAATGTTTTAGTTTCCACTTTTGTGTAGAAATGGAGAGGTAAATAATTTCTCTTAGGTTTTGGTTAAATCTTACTAAATCCTTTGAGTGTGCTTTCTCCCCCCGTTTAATGGCTGAGCAGTTGACTTGAGCTAGCTCTTCCTTCCTTCCTTCATTTTTACATGAACACTGATACTAACGTATCATACGGGAAGAATCGTCATTTTTATGATGAATCATAACCTGATGCTGTAAAGTTTCAGACAGTCATGCATGGAAGCGCATACATGGGCACACAAGCACGCACGCACATACGTGCATGCACGCGAACACACACACACACACACACGCACACGCACACACACACGCACACACACACACACACACACACACACACACACACACACACACACACACACACACACACACACACACACACACACACAGTCTGTTCCTGAGGCATAATTGTCATACTAAACACCCAAACTGCAGACTTTTTTCCCCGCATACCATTTTTTTTATTCAGTCATAAAGAAATACTTGAAATTTTCTTTTGTATCGTTGATATGATGCTACATTGTTACTCAACAGTAAGTGCTTATTAAGTGCTCATCTTTTCCTCCAGCTACATACTATTGTTTCTGCCTACCTTACTCGGGTTGCATCTGAAAAATGTTTACAGAGCAGCTCACTTCTTTCATTAGCAAATGAAAAATGATGGTTAAAAAAATGGATAGTCTTGAATCAAATAATGCAATGTGTGCAACTAGTAACTGACCAGTACCTTAGGTATTGTAGTGGAGTCAGAGATGCAAATGTTCAGACTTTTGAAGAGGCAGTGATTCCCACAGTTGTAAAGTCAATCACTTACATGTAAGTAGATACAATGATGCACATGTTCATTCTGTGATTAAAAGTAAGCTTCAGCAACAGAATGCAGCATGCATTAATTTGGGGTTACTATGATGGGTAATGCAGCAGCTCACCAGCTTGAGTAGTTCACTGAACTATTAGACTCGGGTTGCATGTGAGGTATGTGTCAATGGTAGAACTCTTCTGCCCCCCTTAAACTCTAAGCATCCTGACAGTACGATTCCCAACATAGTTATATACCATTGCAATTTGTTATTCACCTGTTGCACACCTGTTCTTCATGCACCTAGGAGAATACCACTCTCACTAATAAAAATTATTAAAGAATTACAATGAAAGGAAAACTTAGGCGTGATAGCCAAACAGACTAAGCCCACACCATGGATCAGTCGTATATGAAATGTTGACAAACCTATTAAGATTAGGCTGCAGCAGCTGGAGAGACCACAGAGTTCCTCACCTGGAGAATCCAGTACCTCAAACATCTACCCTACACAGATAGGCTAAAAGCACTGTCCCTCTACTCAGTCTCCTACTGACTCCTCAGAGGTGACCTCTGTCTTGCATACAAAGCAATCTCGGACCCCACCCTGATGGGACTGTGGCATATCTGCAGGTCAGATTCCACACGTAACCTCAACCTGGTCTGTGACATCAACAGGACATGTTGGCGGGACAGATTTGTGTCCCAGAGACTCCCCCTTTTGTGGAATAGACTCCTTCTCCACGTGAAGCAGAGTACCTCATTAAACCTTTTTAAGCACAACCTGGATAACTGGATGGGGAACAGAAAATACACTCCTGGGATTCCACCTGTGTTCCCGCTGGCAGGGGCATCAGGTGCTGACTTGTTTTGAATATGGGCTAAATTATTGGCTAGAATTGTAAGGGCCTCAGGGCAAATAGCTTAGTAACTTCCTATGATCCTATGATCCTATATCTGTTGACCCCAAGACCCGAATAAAGCAATGCTTAGAGAATATCCATTGAAAACTCTGCAGAAAATGCTTCAGTCCTTGATGCCAGCCATAGTGCTAGATTAAGCAACATTAACACCCTGCCATGAATGTACAGGTTTTAAAGAATGTCTTTTAGGATTTTTGTTTGCTCCAGAAATGTTTCAGCACACAATGGTACATACAATGAAGGCATAGACGGTGGTGCTTAGTGGTGTGGAAGTGCAAGACAGAAATAATTATTGGATTGCTTACAACTTAATTGTATGAAGTTAAACTGGGACAAATATAACACTGTGTTTCAAATACCAAATACATGTGATATATACTGACCAGTTTCAAAATACAACCAGATCCTGAAATGGTAAAGACAGTGGTATAATGGGAGAACAAATAAGCATTCACTATTGATGTTACTAGGCATGATTCAATATCTGTTGAAAGGTTTTTCAAACTAGCTGAAAATAACTGTGCCCTTAAGATAATATAGAGAAGAAAGCTGTTTTATGACGTTCGGTGCATTTAAAGTATTATTTTAAACTTGTAAAAAAAAATTATGACCGAACTCCCACATTATGCTATTATGATATGATAAAACCTGTGGTATTACAAGTAGATGATGTTTATCTGGTATTATTTTATCTGGTATTAGAGCTTTATTGCAGCCAGACAATAAGTCAGTGGCAAACGGATGAAGAGGCGTGACAATATGTAGAAGCAATATGGTCACATAAAATTATATGATTGTGAAATGTTTCATGAATAAAATTATGGCACAATAGTTTTTGTGGAATCTGACCATCAATTATTGTGAAATAGTTTTGAAAGCTTCTCCTTAAAGCTCCCCTGAGACTCTACATAATGATTTTGTCACTGCAAAGATTTAGCTTAATCATGTTGTACAAGTAGGTTAAAGAAATGCATGCAGTAGATGAATTGTCTAAGGTATATCAAGGGACACTAAAGGAAAACACTTTACAGTAGGATCAGGAAGTCATGCCCATTGTCCCCTAACTGATTACTTTCTTTGCAAAACTAGCAGAGTTTATTCATTATATGACAGATTATTTAGAATTGCAGTTGCTAAAAAAATAAGATTTTTGCCTGGATGACCAGAAGTCAAAAATATATGAATTCAAGACTATTACATTTCCTGTGATGTAATTTATGAGCATTTAAAGTCAAAAATATATTTTGAATCTTAAACTAACATGATCACATGAAAACAGTTAACCCCCAAAACACTGCTGTCTCTTTCATTCCTTTGGTCTTCTACAGTGATACCTTCTCTCATGCTGACTATTATCCTATGGCACGGCACAAAAATATTTTTTGTCCTTTATGAAAGTTAAAAAGAATGTCCTTCATTTTATACATGCAATAACACACACAGACAATCCAATGTACAGCCAGTAGCTAAAGTCACTCATGATCCCTTGACCTCATGCCTTTTTGTGTGTGTGTGTGTGTGTGTGTGTGTGTGTGTGTGTGTGTGTGTGTGTGTGTGTGTGTGTGTGTGTGTGTGTGTGGTGTGCATCCCATCTTGTTTTATGGCTTGCATCTTTGCATCTCAATCATGCATTGTAAAGTGCTTAGTCATAAGTATTTAAATAAAGTTGACCTGAGTTGAAAACAATACATTGGACAATGATAGATCATCTATCAGTGGTACCAGTTAGCTCCTTGATTTTAACCTAACAGACATCTCTTTTGTATTTTCTATATGTGAACATAAAGATCCATTCAGTTATTCTAGACATTAATTAAGCCACTGAAATATGCCCACTACCAAACAAATATGTACCTTAAACATTGACCTACCTGCACATGCTAATATTCATAGGCTAATAGGTGTTTACTCGCCTAATGACCATGAGGGCCTTTTTAAGTCTAGCCATGCATCTCAAATCTCTGACAAGTTCTGGTACCCTTGATAAGTGTAAGCAGGGGTTGGGAGATGAAATGTTTACAAGCAGGGGCCTGGAAGATGAACCATTTATATGCTGCATCTGTCCATTAGACATAGGTGCCAAACCAGGGATGAATTTCCTGTTCCCCATCCAACTGTTCAAGGTACACTTGAATTGGGTTAGGGAAGAACTCTGCTTCACATGGATGGGGAGCCTTTTTCAGAGATGGGGTAGTCTCTGGGATACATACCTGTCTGTCCAGCATGTCCTATTTATATCACAGGCAAGGATTAAGTCTTTAGAATGGGTAATTCTGGGGCTGATTGTTTTGCAGATATGCAGGAGGTCCATCAGAGTGAGATCTGACAATACCCTGTATGCCAGACACAGATCTCCCCTCAACAGCCTGAAGGAGACAGAATACAGGAATAGGGCCGTAAGGCGGTCTGCATAGGACATGTTACTTACATCCTGTATTCCTTTAGTGAGGATATTCTGTGGATGTTACAACTGTTGGATATGCCTGGTTAGGTACATACTAAAGGAGGCATTGTATTCAGTGATAGGTCTGATGAATACCAAATAAAGTGGAACAATGACTTTCTTTGATCTAGATGCTATATCTTTGTATACAAATTGTGCAACATAGAATAATCTCTTCACTACTGTAGACACGTAATGGTCAAAGGCTAGATTACTATCTATGTGTGTCCCTAAGTCCCTGACAACTCTTAGGGGTGTGCTGCCAATAGGATAGTTACTAGGGGTGGATGACTTCCTATAGGATACTATTATGCATTTCTTGGCATTTAGGTTTAGTCCATGGCTCTGACACCAGTTGTTTGTCTGTGTCAGCCCTTCCTGGAGAACATTTGTGACATAAGCGTTTGTACCTAACCTCTTGAGTTTGTCACTAATGCACGAGTAGGGGATTGTGTCAAATTCTTTGTCCAGGTCAAGGCAGGCAGTGTGAACCATCTTGCCCTTATCCATTGCTTTAGTGACCTTCTCAAAGAAGTCCACCAGGTTGAGTAGGCATGATCTGCCCTTAACAAAACCAAACTGGGTTGGGTCCAGTTTCTGGAGGCTTACTATACTATTATTGATAATTTCCATGATAATTCTTTCCATGGCTTTGCATATGAGATTAGTGAGACTTATGGGTCTGTAGTTAACAGGGTCTGTAGGTGGACCATCTTTGTGTAGTGGGATGACTGTTGCCGTTTTAAATTCATGAGGCATGAAGCTTTTTTGGAAGTTACAGTTACATAGCAATTCCAGAGGGTCTGATAGGTCATGTTTCATGCTATTTAGAAGGCATCCTGGGATATTGTCTGGGTCCATTGATGCAGTGCTCTTGGCCTTAGAGAGACCATTAAGGGCTTGCTTGCTAGTGATAGCAGAGAGAGTTATATTTGATGGTATTGCCTGAGGGAAAGTTGAGGGGAAGTGAAGGGTAAAGTTGGACCTGAATCTGTTGGCAAGTGGGTTTGCTATATCTTCTGGTTCAGTATAGGTGCCTCTATTTCCAATGTGCTCTGCCTTTGAGGTTGTGGACATAGCTAAAGAATGCCTTGTGGTTATCCTTGGCCTGGGAGGCCACATTTTCCTCAAATTTGGCTTTGGCGCACTTTATTTGTCCTCTGAGTTGTTTGTTTAGTTTTTTTTGAGAGTCCTTTCATCCTGCTGGGTGCTGCAACTCCTAATTTTAGCCATGATTTTCTTCCTTCTGTTATACAGCCTATGGATTTTGGGAGTCCACCAGGGTGGCTTGTTTTTTAAGTTAGTTCTGTACTTCTTCCTGGTGGGTGCAGCTGCCTGTATGCAGTTGTTAACATGCTTGTATAGTGTTTCTGTGAACAGTTCTGCATAGGCAGCAGTGCTCTCAGGGTTTATGGGGGCTTGCAATTGTGCCAGGTTATCACTTAATAGCCCTAGAGTCATCATCATCATCATCAGCCCCCTTTTTCCCATTTTTCTACATGGGGTCAGGATATCATGTTAATGGTCACCATCTCTCTCGATTCAATGCCACACTCCTACCTTATTTGATACTGATGCCTGACTGTTGGAGATCTTCTCTCACACAATCCATCCACCATTTTGCTGGACTTCCTCATTTCCTCTTATGTTCTTCCTGTCTGTCCCAAATCTTTTTCACCAGATTGCTGCTTTTCTGCACGTGTCTGAACCACCACAATTTGTTCTCTTTGATCTTTTCTGCAGTTGGAGCTACTTTGGCTTTTGCTCTTATGTCCTCATTTCTTCATCTGTCCCACAGTGTGCACCCTACCATCTATTCCAGGTACTTTATTTCCTTCACCTCTAGCTTCCTCATCTGCTCTGCCTTTACAGCCCAGCCTTCTGTACCATACAGTAGTACTCTTGTAAACCCTACTTTTCAGCTTCTTTGTCATTCTTCTGTCATTTACTACACCTGACACTCTCTGCCAGTTGGTTGCAGTCTCTGATTCTAGCTTTGACCTCTTCATTCCATTTTCCCTTCTCCTCAGCCTCCCCTTCTAGGTATTTGAAGCTAACACTATCTTCCCTTCTATCTCAATGTTCAGCTTCTTCTGATTTCCCCAATTTACTGCCATTACCACTGTCTTATCTGTACTTTGTTTCATTCCATGTGCCTTCAATTTTGAATTCTATTCCCTTATTCTTTGATGAAGTTCTTGCTCAGAGTCTGCCTGTAATGCCACATCATCTGCATACAGCAACTTTGCTGATCTGTCCCCTCCGACCTATTTACTAATGAAGTACTTAATCACCAGTATGAACAACAGTGGACTCAGAGCTGAACCCTGGTGCACACCCACTCCCACTGGGAACCTCTGTGTGAGACCGAACACCATTCATTCTTGAGTCGCTGGGTCCTTCTACATAGCCTGCACTAATTCAGACAATGTTTCTTGGACTTTGAACCACCTCAGTATTGCCCAATTCAGCTTTCTTGGGACCTTGTCATAGGCTTTCTCCAAGGCTAGGAATGCCCTGCTGGACTCTTTCCTCATCTTTAGCTTCTTCTCAACTATCTGTCAAGCTGCAAACATCAGGTCAGCTGTGCTGCATCCTGATCTGAATCCGAACTGCTCATCTCCCATCTTACATTCTACTACTCTGCATATCCATTTATCAATCACCCTCTCCAGAACTTTCATGCAGTGTGGTAGGAGTTTCATGCCTCTGTGCCCACAGTTGTTCTTGTACACTGGCATGAGTATGCTTATTCTCCAGTCATCTGGGATATGCCTTTCTCTCCACACTGCTATGAGTACCCTCAGGAGCCATTCCTCCCTATCTCATCCAGCATCTTTATCATGTCTGCTGTGACCTCATCTGAACCTGCTGCTTCCCCTGACTTCATCTTCCTTAGTGCTGTTCTTACTTCTTCTATGGTGGGCTCTTCCTCTTCTCCCATCATAGGCTGCATCTAGGTCAGTACAACATCTGTGGGGTTTTCTTCATTCAGAAGCTGCTAGAAATACTCCTTCCATCTGCCTTTAATGTCCTGTGGACTGGTGAGCAGGTTGTTGCTAGCATCTGTTATGAAAGGTGTTTGACTAGCTTCTTTTTGTATTTGCCTTGCAGCCTGATATAATTTCTTTGTGTCACCTACTGAATCACTTTCCAGAAGCGGGTAGAGTGTCTCCCATACCATGTTCTTTGCTATTGCAACACCTTTCTTAACTTTTTTGTTAGCCAACCAGTATTCCTTCCTAGCCTGATTGGTCTTTTCTATCTCTCACTTTTTCCCACACTCCTTTCTTTTGATGACTTCCTGGGCGTCTGCATTCTACCAACACCTTTCCTTATGTACTTTATTTCCATACCTGGCTCAGCCACATATCTGTTCTGTAGTCCTCACACATGCTGTTTTGATGCACTGCCAGTTGTCTTCACCTCCATCTATTTCCTTCTCTTTCTGGGGGTGCTAGAGCAGTAATTCCTTGAATTGTTGTGGTTTCTCTCCAGTCAAGTTCCAGGTCTTCAGCGTGATCTCTGTTGACCTTAGAGCCTTGGCTGACAAATGCTTGCAGCAGATTTTGGCAACCTGTCTGTGGGCTGACTGTTTCATAGGTTCATAGGTGTGTACTAGGCTAATGGCCCTGAAGCCTTTACAAGCCTAGCCCATAGAAGTGCCCTGGCATTGTGCCACCTGACATTAGTTCCCAGTGCCTCTATCAAATAGAGCCACTGGAGTGATCCCCCAGGGTGAACTTTCTACTTCCCATCCACTCATCATGATTTCTCTTGAAGAGGGTCAACAAGGTGCTCTGCTTGACATGTAAGGGAAGTCTATTCCATAGCATGGGCAGTCTCTGAGTTATGAACCTGCCCTTCCAGTATGTTCTGTTGATTGTGGTAATGAGGTTGAGGTCTCTGGAGCATGTCATGTGGAGGGATTGGGATTTCTTTAGATGTAGAATTTCTAACAGAGCTGGGTCAGACATGGCTTTGTACGTCAATAAGAGATCGCCTCTTAATAGACGATATCAGACAGAGAATAGCTGAGTTTTTTGAGTCTGTCCATGTAGGACATGTATCCTCTACATGAGGTGCTTTTGTGGCTGCCCCAGCTGTTACAGGTGTCTAGTCAGGTACATGCCAAATGGGGCATTATACTCTATGATTGTTCTAATGAGGGAAGAGTAGAGAAAAATGATGACCTCTTTCTTCCTGGATGCAAAACCCTTAGTAATGAGATGTGCCACATAGAAAGATTTTCTGACCACAGTGGGAATGTGGAGGTCGAAGGAGGGGTTGCTGTCAACCTGTGGTCCCAGATCTCTTATACCACTTTCAGTGTTCAGTGGGCTCCCATCAATGTGGTAATTAGTGGGAACTGAGTTTTTCCCAAAGGGAATGATGATGTATTTTTTGGCATTAAGCTTAAGGCCATGGTTTTGACACCAGTCATTGGTCTCAGTTAGGCTTTTCTGTAGGATGTCTGCATTAACTGAGGAGTTAATAATGGCTCCCAGCTTGCAGTCATCTGTGAACTTGGTCAGCCAGAGTCCCTGGCCTGGACTCCTGAGAAGTAGATGCCAAACAGGAGAGGACCCAAGCCCGATCCCTGTGGGACACCACTCGTGACTGGTTGGCAGTCTGACTTGGAGTCCACTACTTTCACACTGTGGGTTCTATCTGTGAGCCAGTTTGTAACCCACCTAACGATATAGGGGTTGATGCCTAGTTTGATGAGTTTATCAATAATCCCTGAGTGAGGAATGGTATCAAAGGCCTTGGCCAGATCGTATGAACTGCCTTACCTTCATCCACAGCTTTGGTGACTGACTCATAGAAGTCATCAAGATTAAGCAGGCATGATCTACCTTTCACAAAACTAAATTGTGTGGGATCTAGAGTTTGGAGATTCCCTATATCCTTGTTAATTAGGTCCATGATGATATGCTCCACAGCCATACATATCAGACTCATCAGGCTAATGCAGTTATAATTTCCAGGGTCTGTAGTTGCTCCTCCTTTATGGAGAGGGATGACTGTAACAGTGCCCCATTTGGTAGGGACAAAGCCTGAGGTGAGGCTGTGAGTGAACAGGGCACACAGATGTGGTGCCAGTTCACTTTGTAATTCATGTAGAACACAGCCAGGGATATTGTCGGGTCCCATGGAAGCTGTATTCTTGGCTTTGGACAATGCAGCTTTAACCTGTGCTGCAGTAATGCTGGGTGCCTGGCATTCTTCTGGTAATAAGGTTGGTCCTTTGGGGGGGAGAGGGGTAAAACTGGCACTGAATCTGTCAGCCAGTATGTTGGCAATATCTGTTGGCTCAGTATAGGAAGTACCATTATGCAGTAACTCAGAGCAAATCTGGGTATTGCTGTGGAGATTCTTGATATGGCTATAGATGGCTTTGTGGTTGTTTTTAGTGTCTGCTGCAATTCTGCCTTCATAGCTGGCTTTGGAGGTTTTGATGAGGGATGCCAACTTTTTGTTGCAGCTTAAATAAGGGAATTTTTCCAGTCCTGGGACTTCACCTTTTTCTGCAACAGTTTCTTCCTTCTGTTGTAGAGTTTATTAATGGCAGGAGATCACCAGATTTGGCTTCCTTTTTTTGGAGAAGACCATCTTGGTTCTCTTGGGTATGGCTAGTTTCATGCATTTATCTACGTGTTCTTACAGTGCATTGGTGTATGATTCGGAAGTCATGCATCTATTTTCCATTGGCACAGGTGCCATGAAGTTAGCCACCTCTGTTTTTAGGAGTCCAAAGTCAGCTTTGGAGAAGTTTTTCATGGTGGATACCTTTGTGGGGGGTGTGGGTGAGATGTGGATTTTCATGCTGATTAGTTTGTGGTTGGATCTAACCAGGGAGGAATTGACTATTGGTATAGAGCAACAGTTGCCCATGTTATTAATAATCAGATCAAGGATGTTGCTTCCTTTAGTGCGGGTAAGAATGAGCTGATCCAGGGCATTGGAACTGATGAATTCCAGGAAGTGTTGGGCATGTGCTTTGGTGCAAAGTAGTTTTCCCAGTTGATAGAGGATTAGTTGAAGTCAACTAGTATGAGAGTGTTGGGTTGGATCTTAATAGTTTCCAGGGTGCTTAGGAATGTGGAGTGAGAGTCTTGGAACATGATTGGGAACCTATAGCAGGCTATGACCTGAATCACCATCTTACCCAATGTTAGTTGTACTTGGAGTATCTCAGAATTGCTATGCCAGGCTGCTAGTCTGGAGTTGTGCATATCCTTTATGAATATGGAGACACCACTGCCTTTGGAGCTTCGGTCCATGTTCTGGGGCCAAAAGGTGTGGAATGTGTTATAGCCTGATACACAGGGGTGCTTTCTGCTGCCTTAAACCAGGTCTCCATTACAGCACAAATGTCAATGTTCTCCATTCTGAGGAGTGCTTTGAGCGAGTGGATCTTGAGATTTAGACTTCTAGGGTTGAGCAGCATGACCCTCAGATTGCATTTATTTATAGCTGTTACAGTGGTAATTTGGTCTTTGGAACACCACCTAAAAAAGACACTATAGGGGTGGAAAGAGCCTTAGCCAGTACCCAGAAACCCAGGGGTGACAGATGCAGACCATCTCTGGCATCGAGGTCTGTCAGCCATGTCATCCCAAGCAGACAGATACTGGATCCCCTTAGAATGACACCAGAAACTTAGCCAATTGTTGAAGTCAATCATTTTCTGTTTGTACTGTGGTATCATTCTGGGCAATGGTAGGATGCTGCTCAGGGCTAGGGTCGTACTGCCTGGGCCACATAATCCGAGAGCTCCACCATGTCTCTTTCCATGTAGTCCAGGGAGGTATGTCTCAGGTCATTCACACCCACATGGACAATGACATAGTCATATTTGTACTTGTTGTGGAGTGACCTGAGTGCACATGTTATGTGTCAGATTCTGTCACCTGATAGACAGCTGACTGTTACCGTCTGCTTATTTCAACCTAGTGAGTGGGACATCAGTGTGCCTCACTATTGACTCACCTATGATTATTGTATTGGGCAAGCTGTTTTGCCTTAGGGGCTTAGGTTGAGGGGAACACTGTGTAGGTCAGCTATATGTCTTGTGGTCTGTGCTGTGTTGTGGTGGTTGAGTGCATTTCTGCCTTGGAGGCCTCTGCTGTTTAGGTAGATTTCTATTGAGAGCCTCAGCAAAGGTGGGTGTGTGGTTTGTGTTTTTATGTGAGGGCTGTAACGGTGGGTGTTCTGCAGGGCTATGTGTTCCATGTGGTGTGGTGCAACTGTTCACCTTCTCCTCTTGCCCAACTAATCCAGTCTTGGCTGGAGAGTGCATGGCTTCCAGTTTGGAGATATAAGTGCATCTCTCACAAGTCTGAGTGTTGGGAGGTAAGAGGAGAGGGCTGTCTGTGTACATGAGGCAGTTGCTACACTGCCTCAGAATGCCCAAGTTCACCAGGTTAATAGGAGAAAGCACAGGAAACTGACCATTAGACATGCCAGGAGGGATGGTCATCATTACTAGGTACTGGAGCGGTTTTCTTCTAGGACATCTAGTGCTGATAGCACTTATGTGTGCTACAATAATTGCTACAAAAAGCCTGATGAAGTGCCAGGTAAATAAGTTAATTAAAGTGCAAGAGTGAAGATATCTAGCAAGATCTAAGGGGAAAACTGAAGAGCAGACTTTCTGGCACCAGTAATATACTTTACATCCAGTGCAAGCTAGCACACTTGAGATGACATTGTAATAATTAATTCTAACCCAATGCCCTTTCCTTACTAGGAGGACGTCTACCTGAGTTGCATGTTGGCCACTCTTGTATGTGATCTTGTGACTGTCTCTCTTTCTGAACCATGTGTTGGCTACTATCAAGCCATTTGCCAGACAGAAGTCTAGAAAGTCCTCTTCTTCTTTATTCCTGTTGTCCCACCCATGTGGACCCAGGCAGTCCTCATATCCTGTTCTGTCTGTTCAAATATGTGCATTAAAGTCCCCCAATATCAACACCAACTCATGTTGTCTTGTTATCTAGTAGGTCCTGCAACTGTTGTCTGAATACACTCTTTTATTCACTATTACAACCCCGCTTTGGGGCATAGACTGAGATTTTGAATACTACCCTATCACTGCACTGGAGTCTGATTGCCATGAATCTGTCATTAATTCTGATGATATCTTTTACTGCCTTCTGAAGCCTCTCTCTCACCACAGTTCCCACACCATTTATAGCCTGTCCTCATCCTGAGTAGAATACTCAGGATCCCAAGCCAAGTGGTTTTGAAGCACTGCCGTTCCATCTTGTCTCTTGGATAGGGCTACATAGATGTCCAGCCTTCTTTGTATCATCATGTCATCCACTTCTATGCTGCATCCCATCCTGTCAGTGAACTTACATTAAGTGCAGAAATTCTCAGTTCATGTCTGCCAGTAGCTTATTGATCCAGGGCTGCTGGATACTCCCACTGTTAGCATGGATCCCTGGCATAAGTCATAGTAGGCCGAGTCCTCAATCCACTTATCACCAGTAACTACCCATGCCCATTTTGGCGACATTAGTCAACATGACTGAATCACCTAGAGCCATATTTTACACCACTGAGTGACTAGCCTTGCCAAGGCACTGTCTGTGATCTGTGTTCTCCTATCTTGAGGATACTGTGCACGTAGAAGACCAAAGCAGTTGGTCTGTACAACTCTTCCCCCTATAGAGCACCATGTAGAATCTGTGCTGCTGCCCACAGCTCCATTTATTAGTGAGTTTGAGATGGCTACATTCCGCATGTTTTTTGGAGGTCGAAAGAACTCACAGAGACACAGGGAGAACATGCAAACTCCAAACAGGCATTGGCCAGAGGTCAGGATAGAACCATGTACATTGTGCATAAGAGGTGAATACCTTAACCATTATGCCAACTGAGTAGTTTGTGAATATTTCAGGGACTGCTGGGGTTCCAGATTTTAATTTTACTTCAAAGAAGACCATTTTATGTTCTGATCTGACTAGAGAAGATATTTCACTAGGGGGTGTACAGCACTCTCCTATATTCGGTAGGACCAGCACTAGTATGGTTGTATCCCTGGTTTGTGTATTGACAATCTGGACCAGGGAGTTTGTGTTTACAAAATCCAAGAATCTCTGTTCTTGTACATTTGTTGTCATATAGGATTCCCAGTTTATAGTAGGGTAATTAAAGTCACCCATGAATATGGCATTGAATGTTTTGAATAAGTTTAAATACATGGTATAGGTTTATTAGGTCATCGAGGGGGACCTATAGCTTGCAAGGAAGTGGTATTGGATTTTGCCTATGGTGATTTTAACATAGAGAAGCTCAAGAGCATTGTCCTGTTTGACCAGCCTTGAGGCATATTTATTTTTGTTGCAAATCGAGACACTTCCACCTTTAGTCCATTTCTGTGTAGTAGCTGGTCTAAATGTGTGGAAGGCATTATAATCTTGCACTATCAGTGTGCTCTTCGTGGCTTTAAACCATGTCTCAGTGACTCCACAGAGGTCATAATTCTCTAAAGTGAATAGAGCTTCTAGGGAGTGGACTTTTTTTGTTTAGATTCCTAGCAGTGAGCAATACTACCTTTAAGTTGTCTTGATTTTGATTTGCTCTGTCAGAAGTACTTTCAGTTTGGCATTGCCTAAAAACACACTATGGGGAAAACAGTGTTTTTGCTAATGTTCGAAAACCTAGAGGGGAAGGTTGCAGACCATCCCTGACAAACCAGCATGGTCTGTTGACCATCTCTTCCCATGCTGACAAATATTGCACCCTACCCCCTTAGAATGACACCAGAAACTTGACCAGTTATGAAAGTCAGTCATCTTTATTAGAATTGTGGCATCATCTTTGGAAAAGGTAAAATGCTGCTCAGTGCTAGGCTCATACCAGCCTGGGACACATATTCCAAGAACTCCATGATGTCTCTCTTCATATCTTGTAGGGAGTTATGTCTGAAGTCATTTACAGCCACACAGAGTATAAGTGAGTGAGTTGAATGACCTGAGTGCATGTGTAATGTGGTGGATGCTAGCCCCTGATATGCAATTCACAGTGACTTTCTACTTGCTCAGCCTAGTGAGAGGGACATCAGTGTGTCTCACAATGGAGTCTCCAATGACCAGAGTGTTGGACTGCATGGTGGCTTGCCTTATGGGCTTAGAAGTAGAGGCTCCATGAGATCTGGCTGTTATGTGTTGATGTGGGTATTTTGAAAGAGTGCATTTGGGGATGCTGAGGGTATTTGGGGTTTAGTTAGGTTACATTTAAGTGCCTCAGCATATGGGGGTTGATGTGTCTGCTTTGAATTTTGTGTGATGGGTGCAGCATGTGTACTACTGACAACCTTATTGACATTAGGAGTACTTTTTTTGTGAGAGATTTGCCTCCAGTGACATTGAGTAAATACATCTCTTACATACCATATGTTTGTTTGAGAATTAAGTGATTGTCAGTAAACATGAGTCAATTTCTACATTGCTTCAGGATTCCCATATCCACCAAGCTGGTAACGGAGATAGTGGGAAAGTTCATAACCAAGGCAACAGACTCTTTTTTTTTTTTATTGATTAGACAATTTGAGTGAGAATATAAAGCAATGTCAGGAGTATCCTGTTTGCAACTCTGTGGTCAGTGCTTGTCACTGCAAACTAGTTTTCCTGTGTGCAGCTAGGTATTGATGACATTTTGATTGTGATTTCACAGGAAAAAATGTCACTCAAGGTGTTTGTGTCCACACAGAGCACTGCCAAACACTTGAGGGGAACTAACAAGTAGTCCCTGATGATTTATGGATGAAGTATTTAGGCAAATATTCTGAAGATATTAGAATCAAATCAAGCAGTACTTACTGAGAAGAAAGAATTAGCTTGTCAAGAATGGTGAAGGGGGGGGGGGGGTTGCGTGATTGACTACTGCCTGACTACTACTAGTGCTGGTCTCATCACAGCTTCACTCTGTTGGGATACAATGCTCCTTTGCTACTTCTCTCACCAGAAGCAAAATATTACCATGAATCCCAAGGTGAGAAGCAGGCCACAGCCTGTTTGGTAATCCACAGACTTGTCACAGAGGTTGCAAGGGTCTGTAGGCTTGTTGTAGCCTTTTCTCAGTAGATGCCTTGAATAGCAACCAGACCAATCAAGAACATCAAGTGCAGACACTCACTGCCCAACAAGAAATAGGAATCAATGTGCTCTGCTCCTTCTCTCACCAAGTGAAAATATAAGCTGCTGTTTCTAATTTTATTTTATTTATCACTTGATTAAATAAGCAAGGGTAGAAACACGAGGGACAGAATGTTTTTATAGTGAAAATGTAACACCATTAACACTAATTTTGCACATCAAAAGGTGCATTAAAACCATTCCAGGATTATAAAGCTTGTGCATAATGTTACTAAGTTCACGTTGCTCTAGCTGTCCAAATGCTTATGGAAATATACCACTCAATTATGGCCACAGTGGGAAAATTCTGAGCTTAGTCGATTTAATTTGCCATTACATTTTTTTACATCAAACATCCTGCTACAATTATTTCCTTCCATAGAGCCTGATAATGTATTGTAAATTATACATATGTTGGGTAAAATTTCCTGATAAAGGTCCTGATTTTTAATAAATCACTGTGAATTTATGATACTCACAGAGAAGGCGTTATCATTGCAGGGTTTTAAAGATTTAATTCAAAGCTCAGCAATCATTACTGGGCAACAGAATTTCCTGCCATGTGCGAAGTAGCTGCTTAGAGTTTGTCTGGCTTATGCCTTATTTCCTGTTATTATTTCTTCACTAGTATCTGCAGTATCTGCATTGTTTACATTTACACTAAATAAGCTCTTGTAGTTCAGATTAAAATGTGTTTTGACTAGCTGCAGTAGATATGACAATGCAGTTGTATGTATTGTTGTCAAAAACTCATCCACTGCACTTCTTTTTATAAAATATAACATCTGTGCTACATGTTGGAATGCAGTCGGTGTGATCATTTAGTTTTATCCAATACCTTTTATTTGGAGCCCTGGTGTTCTGCTTTTCTGTCTTAATAATTAATACATATAGCTTTTGATGTATATTTTATTTAGTTTGGGGTTGTACTAAACAAACTGCATCCATGTATATGAAAGTGAATTACTGACTATATCTAGTAATGCTATCTGTATCAAAACTACACAGCAATTTGGAAAGTGCTGACTACTTGTCATTACCTTTAGGTCATAGAATAATTTTACATCTTTATAAGCTAGCCTTTAGGAGGTACAGTAGTTGCCAAAGAAGGATACTGTTTCATAATGCCTATATTATTAATCAGGAAATATGTAATTTCTTTACACATTTCCAACTGAAATAAATCATTTTGCAGTTAAGAGTATAGCTGTATATCAACAGACTGATTACAGCACTATAAAATGACAACAGTAACAACAAAGTCATGCTAAATTTATTTCCATTTAACTGTATATACACCAGCCATGCTTTTGTTATAAAAAAAGAGCACACTATTGTAATTCTTTCAACTACATTATTTTGCAATGCATCAGGGAGAGGTTGTCCACACTGCATTTACATGCATGGCAGTTAATATGGACGCTTAATGATACAAGCTAACAACAACCCCCTTCCAGTAGTCTAGGGTTTGACTCCCTCAGCCTCCATTTGCCTTGAGTGAGCAGGTCATTTAGCCAAACAGCGTTCCAGGGAGATTGAAAAAGTTCCATGTAGAGCAGTGCTCTATATTGTTTAATAAACACATAAAAATGCTCTATTCATTACCATGTCTTAGCAGCACCTACCATATAGCAGTGATACCTTGCCAATGTGTTTGTGTTTACTTGTGTATTAAGCACCTGGCCTAGGAATGCTGGTGTCTGATACTTTCTTTATCATCCTAGTAGATACTGCAACCTTTCTGACAGTAAATTTCCTTTGGGTATACACTAGCATTTAGTGCATTTGGAGTGATACCAATGAATGCATTATTCCTAAAACCTGGACAGATCCAATACCAGTTCTTATGGCCTATTCATCTGAAACATATTTAATAAGAACATCAAGCTCTTTTCAATGCACATATGCAGTGAGTCCATATATATATGTCAGTAATTACCGGTGCACATTATTAACTCACATCAGCTGTCCATTTGCATGCCTATTTGCTTGTTCTTCTGCCCAAAACAACTTCAGACCTACCAGTTTACTAAGCTTTGTAAGGAAAATTCTTAGTGGACATGTGAGATCCATTGTCTAGGTCTTTATGACCCAACAGTTTGAATGGAGTCCCTTTACAAGGATCAGTTGACCTCTGTAGAAACTAACATTGTGGCGGGAAATGCAGAGTAATGTTAGGTGTCTGAGTAGTTGATACTAACCTACATGGCTGATTGTAAGTTTTTCTATGCGTCACTTATGTAGGTGTATAGATAGACATAGACAGACAGAGAGGGAGAGGCAAAACCATAGTTTTCACTGAATCACATTTTGCTGAATTAAAACTGTTGAAATAAATTGACTGAAAACTTGTTTGACTGAAAATTGTAAAATAAATGTGCAATGATTCAATGTGCATGTTTTTAATCTTTTCTCAACTTTTGTGTAACTGAGAAGTTAATTTATTTAAATAAGGGGTGGGGCACAGGGGGCAAGAAAAATCATTTTTAAGGTATGTTTAATCTAAGTTTTCTATGAAATAAGTTTGTGCTTCAGCAATGATTCCCTGTTTCTGACTGTTCTCTTTTATCCTCTGTTGTAAGACTATGGCGTATGTTTAAGTAAGGGTGTGTGAAACCAAGCCCTCAACAAGGGGAGTATGGAGGTAGGGCTTGCCCCTTTAAAAACAAACTTGTTTTTAAGGTACATTTGGTGCAATATAGTTTTTCAGTCAAAAATGAAAAAAGTTTTTAGTCAAATATGTTCAGTCTTCTCTAATACAGGCAAGTATGAGTCTGTTAAAATAACACATATAAATATTTAATTGATAATAACTATATAGATAGATTATTTATCCTTTGTTGACCAGGTTAGTACCACCAGACTGGTACCCTCTTTTCAGGGGAGACCCAAGGTGGTATTTGTACTACTAGGCAAAATTTGGTCAGGGCATCAGGGATCTTCCCCTTTTTGTTACCACACTCGCAGATGGTAAGTGTGACAACTGTGTATGTGCATGCATTCTGTTCCTGGTGCAGTGGCAGCTGGGAGAATGGTGCAGTATGGTGGAGAGTGAATGAAGAGATGAGATGAATGCTGGCTCTACAGAACACATCAAACCTAGAAAAAATAGGAGATCTGAGGAGGTTCTGTTTTATTTACAAGATTTATTTCAGAAAGAGTTATTTTGCAGTTCAAAGTCAAACGAGCAATCAAAAGAGGGAGTTATGGCTACAACCCTTCAATCATGAGGATTGCAGGGTGAATTATTGATTAACATACTTGAAGAATATGATCCGGAGAGTGCAAATGATTTATCATGGGGAGAACATATAAAATAGGAAAAGGAGTTAAAAGGATAAATGAGAGAGTGTAGAATAAAAATTGAAATATATGTTGGTTATGGAAAGAACATATAACTACAAGAGCTTGTTATAATAATTGGACAGAATGCTGGTTATTGGAATATTTACAATGAGAATGTAGATTAATGCAAAAAGAAAAACAAGAATATAGGGAGTTACAGAATAAAGTATTAGAAAGTTTGGAAAAAAATGAGAATGCATGTTACAAAAAAGAAGAAGAGATATATAAAAGGGACCAAGAGAAAATAAAGGGATTGTTATACAAAGACATTTTTGCAAGGAAAAATGGAAGAGGTTTTTCCTTACTTAAGAAAAATGGTAAAAGAAGAAAGCGGTATAATGGGGAAATGAAAAACAAAAAAGGGGAAACTGTAAAACAACAACGTAGAAACATGGAAATTGCTTTACAGTATATTAAAGAGATGGTAAAGAAAAAAGTTAAGAAATAAAAATGATTGGAATGTTAAGAAATTCACCAAAAAATAAATAAAGATATGGACAAACAGATTTCTGCAGTGGAATTAGATATGTTAATGTAGACAGCGAATTTTAATTCAGCAGGATGGTTTCTTTGCTATAGGTTATTTAATGTATAAGAATTTGGAATTATTTCTGGTTTTGCGTCCAGGAAGAAAGAGGTCATTGCCTCCCTCTAGTCTTCCCTGATTAGATCAATCATCAAGTACAATGCCCCATTTGGCATGTACCTCACTGGACACCTGCAACAACTGGAAAGGCTGCAAAAGTACCTCAGAAAGAGATCCTAGGCCTTAAACCCTTGTCTTATATGGACAGACTCAAAAAACTCCAACTATTCTCTGTCTCATATCAGCTACTTACAGGCGATCTCTGCTTGACTCATAAAGCCATGTCTGACCCAGCTCTGTTAGAAATGCTGCATCTAAAGAAATCCGTATCCCTCCACACCACACCCTCCAGAAAACTCAACCTCATTACCACAATCAACAAAACATGTTGGAGGGACAGGTTCATAACCCAAAGACTGCCCGTGCTATGGAGTAGACTTCCTATATATGTCAAGCAGAGCACCTCACTGACCCTCTTCAAGAGAAATCTTGATGAGTGGATGGGAAATAAAAAATTCATCCTGGAGATCACTCCAGTGGCTCTACTCGACAGAGAGACTGGGAACTAAGGTCAGGTGGCACAATGCCAGGGTAATCCTATGGGTTAGGCTTGTAAAGGCCCCAAGGCCATTAGCCTAGTACATGCATATGAACCTAAGAAAAAAATGCTGATATGTATATTTAATGAATGGATAAAAAATGGTATTTGTCAGACACAGATATGTACTGGTATTATGAAATTTATATGGAAGAAAGGAGAGAAGGTTGAAATGACTAATTGGAGGCCAGTTGTCCTAAATAATACTGACTATAAAATATTTATGAAAATAATACAAATAAGAATAGAAAATGAGATACATTAGGTGTTAGAAGATAGCATTTATGGTATTAAGGGAAAAGGATGTCAGGAAGTATTAATGATTGTTAGAGAAATTACAGATGACATTTAAAAAGAACATAATGTAGCAAAAGTATTGGCAAGGGATATAATTAAAGCATTTGACATGATAGATCATGATATATTATGGAAAATAATAGTAGAATAAGATACAGAATGTAATTAAAGCAGTGTGCAGGCAGAGTAAAATAACAGTTTTGATAAAAGGTTGGTTAAGTGAGGAGATAGATATGAATAAGGGTTTAAAACAAGGATGCCCAGTGACTAGTATTTTATTTGTAATACTTACAAATTCAAATAAAAAAATGGAAAAAATGAAAAAGGTCATTATATAGAGTAATGGTATTGAATATCCAGTTATTATGTCTTTTGTGGATGATATTATTCTTGTGACTAAGGAAGGTAAAATGATGGAACAAATGGTTATCAATGTAAATACCAGTTTACAAAAATATAGGAATGTCAGTAAATAAAGAAAAAGTAAAGAGAAAAGAACTGATTTTGGAATAAAAGACATAATCTGTTTTAATAATAAAATTCAAGTTCATTAAGTGTGGTTAAAGAGCAATGGATGAAAATTTTACAAGACTGAATAGATATTAGTATTATATGGGGTAGCTATAGATTATCTTGTAAGAAAAAGGTGCATCTGATAAGTTCTATATGGATGGGTAAAATAGCATATATGGCTAGTGCACATATACCAAACTACTTGGCAAAACAGTTTATTGAGTTAATGTTTACATTTATTTAGGGTTCTAGATTAAATCCAGTGAGTAAAGGAATGTTGAATATGGATAAGGATGCTGATGGCTTGTATTTACTAAATCCTATAGTTTATGGGGCATCTTTATATTTGTATAGGGTGCTAAGATGGATAAATGGAAAAGAAAATAATTTAGTAACGAAAATATTTATGATAAGGTGTGATACAGAGTGAAATCTAATGAAATTGAATAAAAAGGAGACAGAATGAAGAAATGAAGAAATAAAAATGTATCAAGATAAAATAAAAATGAGGAAGTAACTATACTGGAAAAAGAAGAAAATAGAAGTACATGGGATACAAACATAATGATAGAGCATTATTGTATAAATCCATGTAAACATTTGAAGGAAGAAAAAATAAAATCTATTAAACAAAGAATTTGGAATGTCAGGATTTTTTATGGAGATTACAAATAAATAGACTCCCAGTAAAGGCAAATATGCATTATAAAGAGTTAAATGAGAGGGTGTGCATTTTTGTGGTGAAATAGAATCGGTAGAGCATGTCTTCCTGACATGTAAAACAGTAAAAAGTTATGGGAAATAATAATAAAAATAGTCTGAATGAAATACAAGATTATAAACAGTTAGATATGGATATGATTGAATATGGATTTTACAAGGATGCAAGTAGAGAATATGTTAAAACTTTAGATAAAAAATGTTTTGTATTATTTGGACTATTTGGAATGAAAGATTGAATGAGATTATGTTTAATGGAAATTGGGTAATATCAAATACAGTACAAAAAATAAATGGCAGTTATGGAAAATGGATTGGAGGACTACATGAATGTGATATGGGAATTTTTTAAAAATATGAAGGAATGAAAATCTGATGTAAATCTCTGTAAATAAATGAATGTATTAACTTGTATACATTTGTAAATATGTGCAAATACTTCTAGACAATAAAACACTCCTACTCTTTGCAGCTTCTAGTTGGTTATGGAGGGCTCCTAAAGCAGAAAGGATTAGGATTAAGGGAAGCAGCAACAGGGAGAAGGAGGGAAAAGCTATGGAGAGTTTGGAGGTGTAAAGTGAGAATTTGGAGAACATTTAGTTTGATATATAAGCTTCAGAATTCAAAGATTCCTATGTGGTGAATGTTACAAATGGGGCAGCATTTAGCTGTTTCTATGGAGCAGGAAGTAAAAGAGTATGTTGAAGTGGTACAGATAACAGAACTGGTGTCAGGAGAGTGCAGGATGATCCATGTGATACTTATGCTATTTTATGGGATGAGAAGGCAGATAACATTTTCAGAAGTGCTAAGGATTGTAATATAGAAAGGGAACCAGGTGATGTGGTGGCAGAAAATGCAGCAGTTAAAACTTGTACTGACAGAAAGTAAATGAGGAAAGCAGCAACAAACTGAGAAGGTATCTGGTTTTGTGGCAGCAGATAATGCAGTAACTATAACACATGCATCAATGACAGCAGGCAAAAAGGAGAACAGCAACAAACTGCAAGTAAAACGATTTTTACAAATAAGAGAAGACCAACTGTGAGAATAAAAACAAAAATTACACTAATACACATATACTATGTATGGGACAAGATGGTAACTGTTCTGGGTTTTAAAGCTCAAGAAACTTGGTCTTTTATATATGGCTCCACTCCTTTTCCACTGCTAAACTGTGGAACTCTCTCCCTCCCTCCCTGAGATCAACTAGTAATACATGCACCTTTAAAAAATCTTTGAAACATCACCTGTCCTCCCACTGGCAATGCCCCTGTGCTAACATTTCACAACCCATAACCTGACTTCTGTCTCTTCCCTTCCTCTCCTCCCAGCTTTCCCTCCTCCCCCCTCCACCTCCAGTACCTTCAACTTTACCTTCTCCTTAACAAATAAACCCTCTCTATGCCATTTGATATTTGACACCACTACTGACTTTATCTCAGTGCCAACTACTATATGGGACTGTCAGACAATCTGGAACAAATTTTGCATGGATTCTTGTCAAAACTGACCATACTGCACTGTGGCCTGAAGCTAAGGCAGTTTAATCTGTTATATTTGATCCATGGGGTTTTATAACTTTAAATGTATTGTATGCTTGTATGCTTTAGCAGTTTATCTGATGTGTCTGTTGTCTTGTCTTCTGTCACACTGTAAGCATTGTATTGTTTTTAAGTTTTATCTCTGTGGAGCTTTTCTCCCTGGGCCTCCACTGAAAATGGGCACTCTTTGGCCCAGTGGACCTTCCCGGTCAACAAATGCAACAAATAAATAAAATAAATAAATAAATTATATATATATATATATATATATATATATATATATATATATATATTGCCACAGAGACTTTTAGTGATTTAACATTTGAAATTGATATATTGTTGATGAAATTTATGGAGCTGTGTAACAAAAAGAAGGGTATTTATCCATGGGAAAATTATTTGTTTTCTGGTAGTAAACTAAATGTTAAAAAATGTTACTTTGTAGTTTAGAACTGAACTGGAAGAGGATGTTAAAAACCGCATGCAGGATCTGTGCAAAACTGTTGAAAATACTGTGAAAGTTAGCAGTGAGAGAAACTTATGGAATCCCTGGGTGGAATTTGTTTTGGAAAAAAAACATGGTGAAATACATGCCAAGTGTTATTTCTGTGGCTAGTCATAGAAGGACATCAAGGCATGCTGGCCAGCCTAAATCATGTTTTGTTTGTGGAACTTTTCCCATCTAGTTAATGATTGTGACAAGGTACAAAGTAACTAGTGAGGGGAGAAAGGACATATGGTAAGAAGGTGTTTAACTGAATGCAGGTTCAGAAAAAAGGGACACTTTTGAATGAATTGTCAAAAGCAAACAATAAATAATGAAAATGAAGGGGAAAGGGAAGAAAACATTCAATTAAGGACAACAAAAGGTTGTGAGAAAGGGTGAACTAGGTAAAGAAAAAATGTATAAGAAAAAATATGGAGGGATAAATAAGGAGAGAGAGAGACAGAGACTGTATGCAATAAGAGATATCAGGAGAAGGAATTGATACTATTTTTTTAAGTTCTAGGCAGTGAAAAATCTGATTCTGTGGATCTAGGGTTATTTCTACCTAAACACTGAAAAAATATTAATTTGGGGAAAGAGTAAAAAATAACAAAATGAAAATTATAAGTATTTCCCCCAAACTTAAAAATAAGGAAAAACAACAATTTTAGAGCATTTTCAAGTAAATGTGAGCAGTATTGTTAACACTGTAAAGATGAAAGGGATACCAGAATGGTGTGGTAAATGAGATGTGGATGTTACTCTGTTAGAGGATGTAAGATTCCTGTCAAGTGAAGAAAAACTGCAAACAGAAAAAATGTGCGGTAGAAATATGATATTGTTCAGGAGTGGCTGTGTTGTGTAAAAACAGTAAAAAAACTTGATGTAGCATTGGTAAGGATGGGAAAGTTAACCGTTGTGGATGTGAGGTACAGAGAGCATCATTATAGAATTATAGCATCATATGTATATAAAATTAGCAAGGAAAGAGAATATTTGTTTCATCAAATATTAGACTATATGGTGGTTAACATGAAAATTATAATTGCAGGGGACTTTAATTGTGATTAAAGGGGAAAATAAAAACAGAAAAGGAAATGTGTAAAAAATACAGGAAGTGATAAAATGTGGTAAATTAGCTGTGTGGAACAAAAGTCACTATGGCTGAAGGTAATAGACGAAAGAGAGCATATTAAAACATGACATGGAACAAAAAGGATACATGAAAAATTATGGAATGAAATTGGTGAGTGGAAAATATTGCAGTTATGGCAAGATCAAAGGTTCATAGGTTCATAGGTAGGTACTAGGCTATTGGCCCAAGGGCCTATATAAGCCTAGCCAAAAAATGTACCCTGGCTTTCACCACCCAAGAAAATTATTTTCCTGTGCCCCTGTCGAGCAAAGCCACAGAAGTGATCCCTGGGGTGAATTTCCCATTTCCCATCCAATCATCAAGATTTTTCTTGAAGAGTGCTAATGAGGAGCTCTGTTTGACATAGATAAGTAGTCTGTTCCAGAATATGGGAAGTCTCTGGGACAGGAATCTATCCCTCCAGCATGTTCTGTTTATTGTGGTGACAAGGTTTAGGTCCCTAGAGCGTGTAGCTTGGAAGGATTGGGATTTCTTTAAGTGGAGCATGTCCAACAGCTCTGAGTTCGACATAGCTTTGTATGCTAGGCAGAGAAGCGCCCCTGAGTAGGCGATATGCGATGGAGTAAAGCTGTAGTTTTTTGAGACGGTCTGCGTAGGGCATCTGTTTGAGGCCAGTAATCCTCTTTGTGAGGTATTTCTGTGGTCTTTCCAGTTGTTGTAGATGTCTTGTGAGGTACATACCAAAAGAGGAGTTGTACTCTATAATGGGTCTAATGAGTGATGAGTAGAGGGGAACAATGACCACTTTTTTTCTGGATGATTATCCTTTTGTGATGCGATGAGCCATGTAGAAGGATTTCCTGACCACTGTGGCGATGTGATTATCAAAGGAGAGACTACTGTCCACCTGTGTCCCAAGGTCTCATCACATTTTCGGCATTAAGTAGACTACCAGCTATGTGGTAGTTCATGAGTTCCACTATGATACGTTCCATGGCCTTGCAGACCAGGCTCGTCAAGCTAATGGGGCAGTAGTTCCTGGGGTCCATCATGGCTCCCCCTTTGTGGAGTGGGATAACCGTCGCGGTGCGCCATTCAGCGGGTACAAAGCCTGAGGTGAGGCTATGTTTCAACATGGTACTTAGGTAGGGTGCCAGTTCATTCTGTAGTTCTTGTAGAACACAGCCTGGGATATTGTCAGGTTCCATGGATGCTGTGTTCTTGGCTTTGGAGAGTGTGTTTTTTACCTGTGCAGCCGTGATTATAGGAACTATGCATTCTTCTGGTATAGAGATGGGCCCTCTAGGGGGTGAGAGGGGGGTAAAGTTAGTACTGAACCTATCTGCTAGGATGTTGGCAATATCAGTTGGTTCTGTATATTTAGTGCCATTGTGCTGTAACTCAGAGCAGATCTGAGTGTTGCCATTGAGATTCTTGACATAGCTATAGAATGCTTTGTGGTTGTCTTTAGAGTCAGTGGCAATTTTGTTTTCGTAACTAGCTTTGGAGGATTTTATGAGGGATCTCAGCTTCTTACTGAGGTTGACCAGGGAGTTCCTCCAGTCATGGGATTTTACTCTTTTTTGTAACAGTTTCTTTCTTCCGTTGTAGTTTGTTTATGGCAGAGGACCACCAGATTGGCTTCCTTTTTTTGGAAGATAACATCTTGGTTCTATTAGGAATAGCATGATCCATGCACTCGTGTAAGTGCTTATAGAGTGCATTTATGTAGGATTCAGCAATCATACCTCTATTGTCCGTCTGCATGGGTGTCATGAAGTTTGCCACTTCTGTCTTAAGAAGTGTGAAGTTGGCTTTGGAGAAGTTTTTTACGATAGTTTCCCTAATTGGAGGTGTTGGTGGGATGTGGATGTCTAGGCTGATTAGCTTGTGGTCGGATCTGACCAACGAGGAATTGACCTCTGGTGTGGAACACCGGTTTCCCATGTTGGTAATGACTAGGTCTAGGATATTGTTGCCCCTGGTCATAAAACCAGGAAGGATATCTGTAAAAAACTGGTCTGAATGATTGACTGAATTTAAAGGAAGTATACAAAGTGTTTTTTGAATGGCAGGATGATATAAGAGAGAAAGAGAAAGTGAAGTATGGAAAAAGCATAGAAATGTATTAGATAATTTAGAAAATAATGCAAGAGAGTATTGTGATATGGGAAAATAAATATATAACAGAAATAAAAAAAAATCAAGAAAAAAATAAAACATTACTGTTTAGGCAGAGATATTATTTACAAGGGAGAAAGGGAGAGGTATCTTCATATATGAGTAAAATAGTAAAGGAGGATATTAGCATAATGTAGGAAATGAAACTTGTAAAACGAGAGATAAACGAGCACAGTAGTAAATTATGACTGTTGCAGTACAGCATGAAGAAAATATGTATAAGAGTAAAAAGAAGGAAAATAAGAAAAAGGGAAGTCAAATAACATCCAGAATTAATTAAGGAAGAATTTGAAAAAGAACAATAAGTTAAAGAAAAAAGAACATGCAACTGAGGAAAATAAAAATGAGGAAAATAAAAATTATCAAGAAAAAAATAATATGAAAATTAAAAATTGATGATAAAGAAAATATAGAAGGGTGTGCTATAATAATGTGATGAAACTATATTTTTATGCCAATCCATGGAAACATTTACCAGAAGAAGTGATTAAACCCATTAAAGAAGGAAAAATGTGTTGTACCAAGATAGTACAGTGTCAGAATTTCCTACGAAGACTGGTAACAAATAAGTTACCAGTAAAGTGGAATATGCTATATAAAAAAAGTCAAAAGAGTGTGTTTATTTTGTGGGGAGGAAGAGATAAAAGAGCATTTTTTTGACTTGTAAAAGAGTGGTGAAACTCTGGAAAATGTTGTATGAAGAAATTGTTTTGAGAATAGTAATAACATAAACAAAAAGATATGAATAGGTTTATGTATGAATATTATAAGAACAAGAATATATATGTGAGAAGGGTATATAAGAATTTATTTTACATTTTGGGGTTATTTAGGATGAAATACTGAATGAAGTTTTGTTTAATGTAAAATGGATTTTGGCAGATGTATTGTGAAAAATTATATTACGGCTGTGAAAGGAGTGAGGGTCAATTGTGAAAGAATAACAATGAAGTTGTTATAAGAAAATGATGAATAGTAAAAAAAATAGAAATGTATATATGTGTACCTGTAAATATGTACATTTTATAAATATGTAAATACTGTTTTTATGCTGTGTCAAATAAATGACCCTTACTCATCTGATAGGTGTTGTGGGATTTTTTACATCCATCTGGGCTACCACCAACCAACATAGATGGGGCCTCAACCTAATATTTCATTCAAAGAATGGCACACACAGGAGTACAGTATCAGCAATCAAGCTGCTTGGTATAGGAATAGAACCTCCAGCCTTCTGCACCAAAGGCAAGTGTGCGACCTGTTGTGCCACTGTCACTGTTAGGCACTGTAAGACTACAGAGTTAGTATGTTTAAGTAAGGGGGTGTGAGGTGGCAAAGCCCTCAACTTGGCTAGTATATTGGGGCTTACCCAACTGAAAAATAACTATATTATTTTATTTGTTTTTGTTTACCGGGAAAGTTGAAATGGGTACACTGCCATTTTCATTGGAGGCTTGGGAAGAGACCCTCCAAAAAAGGAGATGTACAATATTACAAAGAAATATTTCCAAAGTAATGGGATTCATTAAAATAGAATAATCAGGAAATATCGCACCAAGTTAGAAACTGCAGTACGTTCTAAGAGGTGAGATCAGTACACATTGCAGAACATCATTGAAGCAGGAAATTATCAATAGACGTAACATCATCACTAAGAGTATCAGACATTTGGGAGCTAAGTAGTGTGACATGTATCAGTATTCATGCTGCTAGGTAAACTGGTAAGAGAAAACTAAAGCATGCCTTCCTCATTGAAGGAGTACAAGAAATAACATCAGTAAGCCATAAAAAACTTCTGAAGAAATGTTTTACTAAATACGAAGAGGAAAGCTTGAGTAGTTGGATAATTTTATTCTGGAGATTCAGAACATTTGCAGATTCTATTATGATTTAGATGTACTTTCAAGTTGGTCTTAAAAGTGAGGAGGTAGTTTATTTGTCTGATGGTGAACAGAATGCTTTTCCATAGTTTAGCTATACTTACTGAGCATAAAGAGCTCTCACGTGAGTAACTGAATTTTTTGGAATAGTATTAGAAGATGGTCCTTTGATCAAAGATTCCTTTTTGGTTTGCACCACTTCATTGTATTACTAATGTCTGAGGTGGTTAAGGGATGGTGCATTATTTTACATGCAATGATGCAGTGTATAGATGATAGTGTGGTGTGACAGTACTAGCCAGTTCAGGTTCTGAGGGGATGTACTGGTAGGTTTGGTTTGCGAGACTGGATACTTACTTTTATTATAATACTGTTCAAGCTTGTTCATTAGTATAGTTTGAAGATTATTGAAAATTGTAGCTGCATACAGTAGGCTGGGTCTGACATTCCCAGTGAGATATGGCCTGGATTCATAAAGTATCCCTAATTTGTGGTTTGCTTGGTGGATAACAGCACTAATGTGATGAAGTGCAAGGTCATCGGTGTGAGGAATTCTACTAAGGTTTCATGAACTAGATGCAAATTCCACATACTTCAACCCATAAAAGAAGAGAAAAGGAGTGTGCATGGAAAGAAATGATGTTGGCATTACCTGGTTGAATTTGAGTTGTCTTAAGGTTATCTAGTACAAACTAGGCTCTAGGCATTCTTTAAGGTAGTACAATGCTGTACAATGATGTGAGAGGAGACTTACAGATTGATATCACTAGCATGAGACTGGTAATACTGACATGATGCACAAACTGCTGAAGTGACAACATGTTGATGGCTAATAGAAATGGTACCATGTTTGAGCCCTGAGGAACACCATCAGTTAGTGTGTGGTTGCATGCAGACTTCACTCCAGACATCACTCATTGAATGATACTCAAAACCCTTTAGGAAAGCTGGGAAAGTACTGTGGAAGTTAAACAATAGTTAAACCACAGTGACTTAGAAGATGCTCAATCAAGTTTCCATGGTATCCAGTGAAAAATACTGCTGACTGACTAAGGAAGGCCAGCACAGAATACAATATTTCATCTCTGGTCATATGGCAGTCACTAACTATCACAGTGAGGGATTAAATGATAATTCAGAAAAAAATTCCATTAAGTCTCTTGATGATTTAGGTAGCAATTTTCTCATAAACCTAGAAAGCACAATTATGAAAAATATAAACCTGTCCTGTGACTGAAGTTATAACATTC